>NC_056744.1:421479098-421779098 GCF_019279795.1 Protopterus annectens | reverse complement strand
AGGGTCGAAGTTAGAGAGGTTTTGAGTGTGAGAGTGTGGGGAGGTGGGAGTAGCTCAAATGGAGTAGGCAGGGAGGTGGTCTCTTAAAGGTTCAGGAGTGATGCCAGATTTTATAACTTTGTTTGGATGAGATACTAGAATCCAGTCAAGTATGAAGCCAGGGGGATTAGCTTTGTTAGGTCTGGTAATGAAGTTAATAAGTTGGGAGAAGTTAAATAGGTTGATAGTTATTGTGGGATTTGGGTTAGAGATTTTTCCCCAATCAGTATTTACGTCACACAAAATGTAGGTTTCTAGCTTAATATTGGAGGAAGTCCAGGAGAGGATGTCTTCTAATGTATTGGTATTGTTGCCATGAGGGATATAGAGACAAATGATGCAGATACTTTTATGGTTGTTCGTTTTTAGTAAGCCAATTACTAGTTCAGCATTATTGAACGAAGGGATGGGGTTAGGGTAGGGAGTAATGGACAAGAGATTGGAGTAGATTAGGGTAACGCCACCACCTCTTCTATTAGGTCAGTCAGATCGGAGAGAATGGAATCCTGGGGGTAGGAATTCAGAGTCATTAATGTGAGGTTTTAGCCAGGTTTCAGTGATAGCTGCTATATCAGGAGAGTTATGGTTGAGCCAGGCATGGAAGAGGGATAGTTTATTTTTTAAGCTTTGGGCGTTGATGGTGAGGAATTTGAGGTTTTTGTTAGTGGATTTCTTGTTGGTGTTAGGGAGATTTGTAGGATGGAGAGTAGGACCTGGGTTGGGGTGAATATCTCCAGCCAAGTGAATGAGTGTGGGATGGAGGAGGTGTTTATTAGTTTTGTTTTTAGATAGATGATGCTGGTAGATGAGAGGTTTATGTTTATGGCTAGCATCTGAGCTTGGAAAATGCTTTACTTTTAGGAGGAGGATTGGGTAGGAGGGAAGTAAAGAAGCTGAGATGTTGTGGTAATGGGGGGTAAGGCGGAGTAACTGGACATGAGTATAGCAAGTGATGTGGTATAGAGATATTAGAAGGAAAAGGAAGGAAGAGAGGAGAAGGATCTTGGGAGGAAGGGAGAGCATGGTAGTAGTGGTCAGTTGGAGGAAAGTAGAAAAGATAGGTGAAGGGGTGATGGTAATGTGGGAGTAGTTAGAAAGAGGAAGGGGAGGGGACAAGGAGAGTTAGGATTGGTTGGAGGAGGGGTGGATAGAGGGGGATAAATGTAGAGGTACTGGGGGCGGGTGAGATTTGGGGGCAGGGTAGGGGAGCGGAGTGAGCCCGCAGGGCGAACGGAGCGGGAAGAGCCAGAGAGGCGGGAAAAGGGCTGAAAAACAATCAGTGACGTAAGGCTGGATGAGCCGAATTACTACAGAGTGCAGGTAAGTGTTTTAAACATTGGTTTACAGTGAAAGCAAGGAAGTTAAGTTTGGAAAGGGAAGAACTCTCTGGAAGTAAGTAAGTATGTAAGTACTTAAATCTGTGAGTGTAGGGCAGGGGCACCTTTGGGCAGAAAGTAGTGGAGCAAGGAAAAGGGAAAATACTGCAGTTCCTTTTATCAGAAATATGCTGCCAGCTAGTGGTAAAAGGAGGGAAGTGCACACAGAGAAGTTAGGCTACAGTGAGTAGACCGAGCTAATAAAAAATAAAAAAAAAAAAAGGGAGAAGGACTGAGAACTAAGGATGGAGGGCTTGTGCAGTGACCAGTGTTAGGCTACTTTCACGCACACCGGGGTAGAATGCTGCTGTAGGTTAGGAAGATGCTAGTGACAAAATATTTCATAGGTTACATACACTGAGTCTCTTTAGCAAGGGCGAGTGTCCCAACAAATTAATTAATAAGGCACAGGCAGGTAGTCCACGGACGTCTTCTTTTGGGAGGAGTAATCCCCTGTCTGGTCAGTGAAGAAGGGGGAACACTCTGGGGAGCAACTGAAAAGGAGTGAGAAAAAATACAATAGGTTAAAATGGGAGTAAGGGGGGAAGAATAGGAAGAAGAATGCAGGAGGAAGACTAAGCAGAGTAGTGGAGGGAAGTAGAGTCGGAGGAGGAGAGAAAGTAAAAGGGGCAGAAGTGTAGACTGAGGGAGAGGGAAAATAGGAGGCAGACAAGTGTGAAAGGAGGAAACAGTAGTGCAGTAGAAGGTCCACAAGATATAAGCTGTAAACATCAATTCGGCATGCAAGCAATATTTAGGTAACAGTATATACAAGCTAAACAAAAACAACAGTGCTGGAGAGTAGTCAGCTTTAAACTTCACAGTTTCACAGTGCTGGAGAGTAGTCAGCTTTAAACTTCAATTCAGCATGCAAGCAATATTTAGGTAACTGTATATACAAGCTAAACTGAACGAACAGTGCTGGAGAGTAGTCAGGGAACAATATTTGTGTTCACGTAGCAATGAGAAAAAGCAATTGCAGGTTGCTAAATAAACAATTGGTAAGGTGTCTTAACTGTAAATTAAATTTGCCTTCCTGCCTTTTAGTAAACCGCTGCAAACAATGGTCGCCTAAGATAAGAATAGTATGGCAACTGTGAAATAGGGTAGTAGCAAGGTTAAATGTAAGGGTCGCTGGGTTCTAGTAGCGTGGGAGCTAGGTCTCACAAGCCACGACGCTGATTGGCAGTGAATTAGTAATAACAATGTTCGCCTAAGGATTTTCAATGCTAAGAAGTGATTGTCGGCAGTAAAAGGTAGTTGCAGATTGATATACAATGGTCGCTAGGTTCTAATAAGGTTGGGAGCCAGATTGCCAAGGCAGGAGCAGTTTAAAAATGTAAAGGTCGCCGATATAGTATAGTGTAGTATGGCAGACTGAGCAATAAATGGTAGTTGCAGGTTGGTGTACAATGGTTGCTAGGTTCTAATAAGGTTGGGAGCCGATGTAGGCTACTATACTGGTGTAGTGATCGACATTTGGAGCTGCTGAACAAACCTCAGTATAGCTCATTAAATGCAAGCGTAGTAACCAGCGTCAAACCACTTTAGATGCAAGCGTCAAAGCACCTTAACCGACACAATGTATCTAACAAGATAAAGTCGGGGATCTAGAAAGTACGTGTTACACGTGTTAGAGCATGGGTAAACCTTCCCCAAAAAGTTTAATAAAATACTAATACTCTAGATTAGAGTGCAAAGCATTAGAGCATTGGTTAAACCTTCCCCTAGAAAGCTTAATATAATATTAATATTCTAGACTAGAGGGCAAAGCAACACAGGAATGCACACTGCTCGGTCAGAGCAGTGAGAAATGCTAGGCTAACCTCAAGCAGTTGTAGGGCATGAGAAGAACCGACTTTGATAACAAGGATACATTTAAATATGTCTCAAGTAGCTCAAACACCTCAGATATAATTCAGCAAGTTACAGCAGCAGTCTGATGTACGAGTGTCAGAAAGTATTAAACAGAAGATAGTTATATTTCTAATTATGCATTTCTTTAAATACATATTAATATGAACAAATAGAGTAAAGGTGTTATTTGAAGTCAGTCAGGGGTATTAAGGAACACAAGTTAGGTAAGATCACTGATCGTGAAAGTTAGGTGTACAGCATAAGTCGAGCAGATATCAAGTTTCTGTGCTTGGGAGGAGTGACAGTCTGTTAATGGTTATGACTGAGATGGATGTTAAGTTGTTGAAGGTGGAAAGAGTGAAGGGTACCCATGAGAGGTTCGAATTTGGCTTAGGTTGGGTTGCAGTTCATGATGTTTTGCATTAAACTTTTAAAAAATTGTAGTTGAGTTATTAGTCTTTCAATATTTACATCAGGTTGACAACATCTAGACATCATTCTGATGAAAACCACCAGCACTATGTTACTATATGTATGAACACACACGGTTCGCTAATGAAATGTTGGCATTTAGATGCCGAGTGCAGACATGCAGAAAAAAAGGTTGAAAAATGGAGGAGAAGAGCAAATCTCAAACATTGATCTTCTCCTTTAAACTACCCCTCTACACTCCGTGATGGGGGGGGGCAAGCCACCCCCCCCCCCCACAGCCCCAAACTTATATATACACTAACTCCAAGATTGCCATACCTCAAAGACAAGAAAATATTCTTTGAAATCATCATCTTGGACTTAATATATATGTCCATTTTTTTTGGCCATTGAGCCTCTGTGTTCCAGAAATTCTGGCATGTCACCACACACACACACACACACATACACACAGTGGTACAGTGGCTGATAGTGTCTGCAGAGCCCATGAAGGGCACAAAGCAATGCTCACTGTGTAAATGTGCCTGCTATTGGGTTTACTGGCGGGTGTCTTGGGAGAGAAATACAAAACAGGCAGGCAAACCTGAGATGGTAAAATTTCCATGGCAACGAACAAGGAGCACCTGCCTCTGAGGTGTGTGTCATTGCCACTACTTCATGAGAGATTCACATTCATAAGCTATGATTCTTGAGAAGGTGCTAAATAGGAATATCCAAGAAGTTGTGTGGGAGCTGGGAGGATGAAGGCAGTCTTGAATACTTTCGCATGTGTGGTGTGCATGCAGAGGTGTCTGTGATGCCCTTGTAGCTTAGATGTTCAAAAAAATAAATTCTGCATGTTTTGAAGCACACATAGTTTATTCAGCCTTTTCAGTGGTAGTCATTTGGCTGAGAGGATTCCACATTCATCCTTATCCTGTTTACTACATCATCCAGGCTTAGTCCATAGTATTTTTTTAGATTATCTGAAAGTGATAATTCCATTTCTGGACTCTGTAGGTTTTAAATACTTGAAAAGAAATATGATCCTCACAGATAACAACAGAAAGTATTTTGGGGATCTTGCTTGATTCATTGCAGCAAAAAAGTCTACTACGTCAGGAAAGGTTTCAGAATTTGACATCATTGGTTTGTGAATCAACCCAGACTATCATGTGGGATTTTTCTCACTCTTCCAGGTCATGTGTTTGGCAGTATCATGGTAGTTTAGATTAGAAGGCTTCCTGTGAAAAAGTTTCTGAACCACTTCAGAAGTCTTGGACCATTCAGTGGACCTTCTGTTCCAGGAGATTCTGATGATTTCTGGCCCTAGTAAGGAAGCTCATGTGGTGGATGAACTTCAGCCTATGTACCTAGCTGCCTTCTTACATCTATGTAAGTACATTAAAATTAACAGCAGGGAACTTACTAATTGAAACACTTATTGCTGAACAAAATTCAAGTTCACAATATTTAAAAAATTAAGATATTTTGGATTATGTACAAATTGATAATTTAATTCTTTCATCCCTGTCTCAAGCTGTTATGACATAGACATCAGATTGAGACTGAGGAAAACACTTGTAGTCTTATGCAATCGAGAGAAATATGCAGCCCTTTTCTCTCAAGAAAGGAATTTGCCATTATCCCTGGACCTACCACTAGGAGCCATTGTCCGTGGACCCTGGAGCGGACTTAGGACATCTGGTGCCCTAGGCAAAAGGGCTCCACAGTGCCCCCACCACCACCACCACCACCACACCACCTGGTGCTCCCATTCTTGTCTACCTAGACCAAGTAAATACTGGAAAAGTGCCCATGCTAGAGCAGCGCCCTAGGCGGATGCCTGGTTGGCCTATGCCTAAGGCCAGCTTTGCCTGGACCTATCACTAGGAGCTGTTCATCTACAAGGAGAGCTCAATGATTTTTCACATGCTATAGCTGCTGTTCGTATCTGGATCCTGAATGACATCTCAATCTGAAAGCTTTGCTTTGCTTATCCAGTTAAGTCCATCAGAAGGCCAGCAGGAATCTAGTTGTCTCATATCAGTGCTCGGACTCTGAAGTTTTGGAGCTTCTTCCAGAATATGATTAATTAGCAGTGTATGAAACTTATCTCATTGAAATGAGAGTTTGCAATAAAAATGCAGTAAAACTCAATTGTTTTAGGGTGGTTTGCTGCATATCCCTCAATGTATTGATTTGACTATATAGTTATTAAAAGGTGGCACCACAGTAGAGTAAAAGGGGATGAAGTTCATGGAATGAATCTTGACAAATTCCTTCAAAATGTCCCATGAAGACATTAGGTAGGAAATCCTCTTTACAGATGTCCTCCACTTTGTAAACTATAAAGAGTGCTGCTAAAAGTAAGAAAAGAAAAAAAAAAGGCACTTAATTGTCTTAATCCCTCATTGGCCAAGACAGTGTTTCATCTCCCTACTGTTGAAGGGCATAGAACATTTTCTGCATCTGCGGTCTGTGAAGAATCTTCTGCTACAGAAAGAAGAATGGAGTATACATTCATCTCTGTCTCAGAGCTTGGAGAATGAAGTTTTGATTTTTAATGAATGATTTTTTTTCTCAGGTTCTGAGAGTTCTACAAGACAGTAGGAAATGTGGCGGGGAAGATTTTACCTTTCAGACTGGAGTACATTTTCCTTTTGGGTTAAGAACAGCTTGCTTTCCCCTACAATGGATCCAACTACATTTGCCATTTGTTTAATTTAGATTTGTCCAAATCATTAATTAAAGTCCTTCAAACAAATGTCTCTAGCCTCTTATTTGTCATTTAAAGTATTTCTGAAGGGGATATTGCATCTTGGTTGTTCTGTCAATGGAGCTGAGCTTTGTTCATAAGTCCATAGGTTGGTACTAGGCTATCGGCCCCAGGGCCTATACAAGCCTAGCCATAACAATTCCCTGGATATTTCTTCCCACAGTATTTACTTCCCTGGATCTCTGTCTAGCAGAGGGTGACTGACATGATCCACGGGATGAATTTCCTATCTCCCATCCAATCATCAAGGTTCATTTTGAAGAGGGCCAAAGAGGCGCTCTGCTTGACATGTATGGGGAGTCTCTGGGTCAGGAACCTATCCCTCCAGCATGTTTTGTTCATTGTGATGACAGGGTTTAGATCACTGGAGCGTGTGTCTCTGAGGGATTGGGATTTCTTTAAGTATAGCATGTCCAACAGCTCTGGGTTTGACATGTCCTTGTATGTTAAGCAGAGATCGCCTCTGAGTAGACGATATGTGACTGAGTATAGCTTGAGTTTTTTTGGACTGTCAGCACAGGGCATCTGCTTTAGGCCTGTGATTCTTTTAGTGAGGTATTTCTGCAGCCTTTTTTGTTAACATTGACCCAGCCTCCAAATGAACCTGCCTCCTGTGTCTCCGAATATTCTTTCACAGTAGACTATCCCACTGTTAGTACTGACCTCATGTTTAAAGGATTTCAGAGTTGCAAGCTATTATGTGCTCTGAGCCTTGCACGTTTTCCCATAAGGATAGTATAGTCCTCTCTATCACAGGTGTTTCATCCCCTACAGCCCTAATGTGGGAGGTTGTTTTCCCACACTTCTGCTGCTTATGCTTTATCTTAGGGCAAGAAATCTCTTGTATATCATAGTCTAAAGTTTTAAATATACATCACGGGCATTGCATATTAATGATTGCGCGTAAGAGTGTTGGTCAGGAGTGTCTTGTACCCACATTACCAGTGGGTAAACCTATTTACAGATCCAGAAGTGCTCCTCATTTTTATAAAGGTCTAGCTCTGCTTGCAGCCTTATTTCGGAGAATGTCATCATCTGCATGTATTTGCATAGCAGCAACTTGGGCTTTACTGCATACTTGTAGCAAGAGATGCAAGCTGAAGAGCAGATCCAGAGCAAGGTGTGTTTTTGTTACAGCAGCCATTGTTGGCATATTGGGTGGAATTTTTCCCACCCTCTGGATCTGTAGCTTAATATTCTTCCCACGTTTAATGTAGAAAGTTACAGGGCAGCTGTGTAAGGTGCTCGCCGTAGCAGTATGTGACCGATATATTCCTGTATTCACAGTTTACACCCCTCTCCATCCCAATTTGTTTTTCTCCCCTTTCCTGATACATTTTTGTCAATCTTGGTACATTGGGGGATCTATATAGGGTGCACTTATGGTGTGTTTGGTGAGGTGATTTTTACAAAAAAAAAAATAGCTTGCTGAATAAATTTAAAGAGTTTAATATTAAAAATGTAAAATAATGCCAGGCAGCTGGCTGAACTATGCTGTCATTAGTAATGTCTAATAATTTCCTGAGAAATCATTTTTGTATTCATAGCTGTGTACTAGGCTAATGGCCCTGGAGCCTTTTACAAGCCTAGCCCATAGGATTACCCTGGCATCATGCCCTCACCTTAGTTCCCAGAGTCTCTGTCAAGTAGAGCCACTGGAGTGATCCCCGGGGTGAATTTTCTATTTCCCATCCACTCATCAAGATTTCTCTTGAAGAGGGCCAATGAGGCGCTCTGCTTGACATGTATGGGAAGCCTATTCCATAACATTGGGACTCTCTGGGTTATGAACCTGTTCCTCCAGCTTGTTGTGTTGATTGTGGTAATGAGGTTGCGGTCTCTGGAGCATGTAGTGCGGAGGGATTGGGATTTCTTTAGATGTAGCATTTCTAACAGATCTGGGTCAGGCAAGGCTTTTTAAGTCAAGCAGAGATCACCTCTAAGTAGGTGATATGAGACAGATAATAGTTGGAGTTTTTTGAGTCTTTCCATATAGGACAAATGTTTAAAGCCTAGGATCCTCTTTGTGAGGTACTTTTGCAGCCTCTCCAGTTCATATTGGCCCTAGGGCTTATATAAGCCTAGCCAAAAAGGTACCTTGGCTTTTGCCACCCAAGAAAATTATTTTCCTGTGCCCCTGTCAAGCAGAGTCACAGAAGTGATCCCTGGGGTGAATTTCCTATCTCCCATCCAATCATCAAGATTTTTCTTGAAGAGTGCTAATGAGGAGCTTTATTTGATATAGATAGGTAGTTTGTTCCAGAGTATGAGAAGTCTCTGGGACAGGAATCTATCCCTCCAGCATGTTCTGTTTATTGTTGTGACAAGGTTTAGGTCCCTAGAGCATATAGTTCAGAGGGATTGGGATTTCTTTAAGTGGAGCATGTCCAACAGCTCTGGGTTTAACATAGCTTTGTATGTTAGGCAGGGATCGCCTCTGAATAGGCGATATGCGACGGAGTAAATCTGGAGTTTTTTGAGACTGTCTGCGCAGGGCATCTGTTTGAGGCTGGTAATCCTCTTTGTGAGGTATTTCTGCGGCCTTTACAGTTGTTGTAGATGTGTGAGGTACATACCAAAAAGGGCACTGTATTCTGCAATGGGTCTAATGAGTGACGAGTAGAGGGGAACAATGACCTCTTTTTTCCTGGATGAGAAACATTTTGTGATGAGGTGTGCCACATAGAAGGATTTCCTGACTGTTGTGGCGATGTGATTATCAAAGGGGAGACTACTGTCCACCTGTGTCCCAGGTCTCTTATCACACTTTCACTGTTAAGTAGACTACCTCCTATGTGGTAGTTCATGGGTACAGAGTTTTTACCAGAAGGGATGACAATGCACTTTTTGGCATTGAGCTTGAGGCCATGACTTTGACACCAGGCATCTGTCTCAGTGAGGCCCATTTGTAGGATGTCCACATCGTTAGGAGTTTCGATTATGGCTCCTAGTTTGCAGTCATCTGCAAACTTTGTTAGCCTGTACTTTAGAAAAGTAGATACCAAACAGGAGAGGACCCAGGACTGAACCCTGTGGTACTCCACTTGTCACTGGTCTAAAGTCAGATTTGGAGTCTGCTACTTTCACAGTGTGGGTTCTGTCAATGAGCCAGTTGGCAACCCATTTTGTGACGTAGGGATTTATACCTAGTTTAGTGAGTTTATCTATAATTCCAGAGTGGGGGGTGGTGTCCAAATCCTTGTCAAGATCTAGATAGGCTGTGTGAACCACCTTACTCTCATCTACGGCTTTGGTTACCACTTCAAAGAAGTCTATCAGGTTTAGGAGACATGATCTGCTTTTTACAAACCCGAACTGGGTGGGGTCCAGAGTTTGGAGATTATCAATGTCATTGTTTATAAGTTCCATGATGATAAGTTCCATAGCCTTGCAGACCAGGCTTGTCAGGCTAATGGGGCGGTAGTTCCCAGGGTCCGTAGTGGTTCCCCCTTTGTGGAGTAGGATGACCGTCACTGTACGCCATTCAGTGGGCACAAAGCCTGAGGTAAGACTATGATTGAACATGGTACTTAGGTGGGTTGCCAGTTCGTTCTGTAGTTCGTGTAGAACGCAGCCTGGGATGTTGTCAAGTCCCATGAATGCTGTGTTCTTGGCTTTGGAGAGTGTGCTTTTTAGCTGTGCAGCTGTGATTACAGGAACTTTGCATTCTTCCGGTATAGAGATGGGCCCTTTAGGGGGTGAGAGGGGGGTAAAGTTAGCACTGAACTTATCTACCAGGATGTTGGCAATATCAGTTGTTTCTGTATATTTAGTGCCATTGTGCTGTAACTCAGAGCAGGTCTGATTCTTGACATAGCTATAAAATGCTTTGTGGTTGTCTTTAGAATCAGTGGCGATTTTGTTTTCGTAACTAGCCTTGGAGGATTTTATGAGGGATCTCAGCTTCTTATTGAGGCCGACCAGGGAGTTCCTCCGATCATGGGATTTTACTCTTTTTTTGCAACAGTTTCTTTCTTCTGTTGCAGAGTATGTTTATGGCAGGAGACCACCAGATTTGCTTCTTTTTTTTGGAGGATAACATCTTGGTTCTGTTAGGGATTGCAGAATCCATGCACTCATGTAAGTGCTTATAAAGTGCATTTGTGTAGGATTCAGCTGTCATACCTCTATTGTCCGTCTGCATGGGTGTCGTGAAGTTTGCCACTTCTGTCTTAAGAAACGTGAAGTTGGCTTTGGAGTAATTTTTTATGGTAGTTTCCCTAATGGGGGGTGGGGGCGGGATGTGGATATCTAGGGTGATTAGCTTGTGGTCGGCTCTGACCAACGAGGAACTGACCTCTCGTGTGGAACACTGGTTGCCCATGTTGGTAATGACCAGGTCTAGGATATTGCTGCCCCTGGTGGGGGTGTGGATAAGTTGATACAAGGCATTGGAATTTATGAATTCCAGAAAACGTTGAGCAAAAGAGTTGGTACATGAGTAGTTTTCCCAGTTAATGGTGGGGTAGTTGAAATCGCCCATTATTAGGGTGTTAGGTTGCACCCTAATATTTTCCAATGTATCTAGAAATGAGGAGTGGGAATCCTGGGGCATGGTGGGGGATCTGTAGCAAGCTACAATTTGGATTATGGTCTTGCCCACAGTTAGTTGCACTTGGATAATCTCGGATGCATTATGCTGAGCAACTAGCCTGGAGGTGTGGATATCTTTAATGAATATGGACACGCCTCCACCTTTAGTGTTTCGGTCCAGGTTAGGTGGCCGAAAGGTGTGGTATGAATTATAGCCTGGTAATGCAGGTGTGCTCTCTGGAGCCTTGAACCAGGTCTCTGTCAGTCCACAGATATCGATGTTCTCCATTTTAAGGAGTGCCTCGAGTGAGTGCATTTTGAGGTTTAGACTTCTAGCATTGAGTAGCATTAACCTCAGATTTTGCTTACTTGTACCTGTTACGGTGGTGAATTTGTCATTTGAACCTTGCCTAAAAAAGGCACTATAGGGGTGGCGAGAGCCTTAGCCAGTATCCAGAATCCCAAGGGCGAAAGGTGCAGGCCATCTCTGGCAAAGCATCATGGTCTGTCGATCATGTCATCCCAGGCAGACAGATACTGGATTCCCTTAGAATGACACCAGAAGCTTAGCCAATTGTTGAAGTCAGTCATTTTGTCCTTGTACTGTGGTATCATTCTGGGTGATGGCAGGATGCTACTCAGGGCTAGGGCCATACCTGCCTGGGCTACAAGATCAGAAAGCTCCTCCATATCTCTTTTCGTGTAGTCCAGGAAGGTACGTCTCAGGTCATTCACACCAACTTGGACAATGACAGAGTCATATTTGTACTTGTTGAGTGACCTGAGTGCGTGCGTTATGTGGCAGATCATGGCACCCGACAGGCAGCTGACAGTAACTTTCTACATGTTTAGCCTGGTGAGTGGAACATCAGTGTGCCTGACTATAGAGTCACCTATGACTAGAGTATTGGGTACGTTGTTATGCCTTATCGGCTGTGGTTGAGTGACACACTGAGTTTGTGGGCTGTGTGTCTTTTGGGTTGTGTTGGGGGTGGAGGTTTCTTGCGTTTCTGCTTTGGTGGTCCCTGTTGCTTGAGCAGATTTTTATTGGGAGCTTCCACGAATGTAGGTGTGTGTTTTGTGTTTCTATGTGTGTGTTTTGGTGGTGTAGGTTTTGAGGGACTATGTGATGAGTGTGGTGTGGTACAAGTGTTTTCCTTCTCCTCTTGACTGTCTGGTCCAGTCTTGGGTGAAGAGAGCTTTGCTTCCAGTTTGACTATATAAGTGCATCTCTCACATGTCTAGTGAGGTACATGCCAAATGGGGCATTGTGCTCGATGATCGGCCTAATGAGGGAAGAGTAGAGGGAGACAATGACTTCTTTCTTCCTGGATGCAAAACCCTTAGTAATGAGATGTGCCACATATAAGGACTTTCTGACCACAGTGGCAGTGTGGTGTTCAAAAGAGAGGTTGCTGTCAACCTGTGTTCCCAGATCTCTTATGATGCCTTCTGTGTTCAGTGGACTACCATTGATGTGATAATTCATAGGAACCAGGTTTTTCCCAAAGGGGATGGCGACACTTTTTTTGGCATTGAGCTTAAGGCCATGGTTCTGACACCAGTCGTTGGTCTCAGTGAGGCCTTTCTGTAGGATGTCAGCATCACTTGGGGAGTTAATTATGGCTCCCAACTTGCGATCATCTGCAAACTTTGTCAGTCAGAGTCCATTCCTGTTGGCCTGGAATTCAGAGAAGTAGATACCAAACAGAAGAGAACCCAGGACCAAACTCTGTGGGACTCCACTCGTGACTGGTCTGTAGTCTAACTTGAAGTCAGCTACTTTCACACTGTGGGTTCTATCTGTGAGCCAGTTTGCAACCCACCTAGTGATGTAGGGGTTGATGCCTAGCTTAGTGAGTTTTTCTATGATTCCTGAGTGGGGGAATGGTATCAAAGGCCTTGGCCAGATCAAGGTAGGCTGTATGAACCACCTTGCCTTCATCTACAGCTCTGGTGACTGACTCATAGAAGTCGACCATGTTGAGCAGGCGTTATCTACCCTTCACAAAACCAAAATGTGTGGGATCCAGAGTTTGGAGATTCCCTATCTCCTTGTTTATTAGATGTATGATGATGCATTCCATAGCTTTGCATATCAGACTCGTCAGGCTAATGGGGTCTGTAGTCACTCCTCCTTTGTGGAGAGGGATGACTGTAGCAGTGTGCCATTCGGTAGGGACAAAGCCTGAGGTGAGGCTGTGATTAAACAGGGCACACAGGTGAGGTGCCAGTTCAGTCTGTAGTTCATGCAGAACACAGACAGGGATATTATCAGGTCCCATAGAAGCTGTATTCCTGGCCTTAGACAGTGCTGATTTAACCTGTGCAGCAGTAATACTGGGTGTCTGGCAATCTACTGGTGTTGCGATTGGTCCTTTGCGGGGGTAAAGTTGCCACTGAATCTGTCGGACAGTATATTGGCAATATCTGTTGGCTCAGTATAGGAGGTGCCATTGTGCAACAGCTCCGACCAAATCTGGTATTGCCATGGAGATTCTTTACATGACTATAGAAGGCCTTGTGGTTGTCTATACTATCTGCTGCAGTGCTGTTTTCATAGCTAGCTTTAGAGGATTTGATGAGGGATCTCAACTTTTTGTTGAGGGTGATAAGGGAGTTTTTCCAGTTTTGGGACTTCACCTTATTTCGCATGACTTTCCTCCTTCTGTTGTAGAGTTTGTTTATGGCAGGGGACCACCATTTTGGCTTCCTTTTTTTGGAGGAGAGCATCTTGGTTCTATTGGGTATGGCGAGTTCCGTGCATTTGTGTACATGTTCGTACAGGGCATTAGTGAAGTTTTTTTTTTTCTGTGGACTAGGATTGAGAATTGCTTGAAAATTTGGAAAATTACAGTTGTTTCCAGAGGTAAGGCTTTGTGATTTGGTTAGTAAATCACTGAAGCTTTTCCTTCATTTCTCTGCGTCATAGAGAGCATATCTCTAGCCAGGCAATTAGGAAAGTGATCTGTTACTATTAAAAAAATGGAGCTAAATGACCATCCTTCAGTAGGATTATAACCCATTTTCTTATGACTGAACTGTGAAGTCATCAATTTGTCAATCGTGTTTTATTGTAGTATGTACGTCATATAATTTTATTTTCTCCCTATGAATTGTGGCTTTTCTATAGCTACTCTCACCACCTAAAACCACAATGGTTGATTGGCTACTGTAAATTGTACACAAATGGTTTATTGTAAGTTTGTCTATGTGGCCTGGGTCATGGCAGTAAGTCCTGTATAGCTGTAAAAAATGAAATTACTTAGAATTGCTTCTTATTACACTTGTGAAACCATGAAATGTCTCCTACTGGAGACTATACTGCTGTGCACAGAGCTTTGTTTTGAAATAGAATCTGGTCTTGTAGTGTAGAGTAAGGGTGTGCATCATTCTGTCAAAGGTAGCTTTGACTGAAATAAAAGAACAGTAAGTACTAATGATTGAACATACATTGGACTGAAAAGCTGTTTCTTCGAAAATTATAGAAGTCTGTAGATGGTATTTCTGGTGAAATTTTTGTTCATTAGCATTGTTAGGGTCGTAATTTAGAGCATTTTGTGTGGATTGACAATGCCCATCATTCTGTCGTAAACCCAGTTTTGTGGATGACTGAATTTATGCCTCAAAACTGATTCACAGTGTTTGGTAATTTTTTTGTTTTCTCCATGGGTGGGCAACCATGGAGATAATATTAATGAGGGTGCAGGGTGACTTGCTGTCTTGCAAAAAAAAAAATATATATATGACTAAATGTACTTTTGGCTGAAAAGCCATTTCATCAAAAACACAACATAGTAACTATAAAAAAATAAAAAAATATATGACTAAATGTACTTTTGGCTGAAAAGCCATTTCATCAAAAACACAACATAGTAACTATATATATATATATTTTTCTTTCAGTCAAAGCTACCTTTTATGAAATGATATAGAACCAGCCTGAGCTAGTTGCTGATGCCCAACAGACCTTACTCAGGGTTGTTTGACCACAGTTCCATTACAGCACTGCTCCCCATGTAGATGAGGCAGGAACCAGACATCAGCATTGAGATGCCTGAAGGAAGGCCTGTCTTCACTACTGTACTTGGGGAAGATGGCAGGAGGAGGATGCTTTATGCGTCAGTATATATTTTGTCCATCCACAGTGGCTGCTGCTGTTAGAGAAATGTTTAGGGTAGAGTAGCATGTGGTAGCACAGCTGCATGATCTGATGTGCAGAACAGTTTGTCTGTGACTGTAAAGTAGTGTTTGCTAAAAGTTACATTGTGGCATGTATTCACAGTTGTGTTTCTCTTCCAACAGGTTCCAAGAGTATTTGTGAATGGTTCTTGCATTGGTGGATGCACAGAAACCCAGCAGCTTCATAGACAAGGAAAGCTAGTTCCACTAGTAAAGGAGTGTTCTTAATGTAGGATACAACGGCACAACCAGAAAGACCCAGTGCTATTCAACACATTACCCTATGTCTGTATTTGTTCACAGGACTGGATAGTGCTGAGAAGTAGGAGGATATTATGTTACATTCTTTGTTGTGTTCTCTTATGTACCATAAAAGACTATCTGGAGCAGATGTGCAGCATTTGTGACTGGAGCTCACTGTTGCTGGCTTTACCCTGACCGTGGATGTCCCTATTTGAGATACTCATTTATAAATCACAAATATTACTTTACATTAACTGAAGATGAAGATGCATAGGCTGTGGAATCCTCATTTTTAGCACTTATGATTTTTATATGGTTTAAACGTACTGTGTTCTTTGTTCGGATAATACTTGTGCTTATTGTAATGATGTGTCAATACCACAATGCAAGTATTTGCACTTACTGTGATGATGTGTGAATATTGAAATATATGTCTAGGCACTTTTTATGTTGACTTCGTAGCCTTTCTGCATGGAACCAGAGGAAGATATAAGCTGAAGTGCTGTGTCCATCCACCCTGGAGCCTGCCAATATTTAATTACTTATGAAACATTTGTCTTGGGGAAAAAAATCTTTCAGACTCATGCAGATTCAGCTTACCATTTTTTTTCATTGGCTTTGGGCTTTGTTCATACTCCAGTGAACTGCACTGTTTTAAGAATGTTGCTGCTTCCCCCACTGGCTGTAGACATTGTTTGCATTCCCTTTGCTGAAAACATGAAGCTGACGGCAGTCTCACTGTGGAGCACCAGCAGGTAGCGTGCTCTGCAGAAAAAAGATGTTTTCTGAATAGTGCTTCAGTATGAGCTTTCACATCTCGACTGTGGAAAGATCGTCCATGATAACTGCGAATGAGTAGTGTTCACACATTACCCAGGCCTCTTCCATTTAAGTACAATGTACACAACTGTTTCTATTTATTGTTGCTTCTCTTTTGCCTTGCAACACACTAAAAAGCGTGGATGACATTATTATGGTTATTTGCACAAAAGGCCAAAGCTGCATGGAAAACGTAAGGAGTTGTACTCCTCTAATATTTACTCATTACACTTCCTTTTCTCCCTGATGGTTTCACTCCATACTTCTGCTGCCTTCACGTAGTTGACACATCCATTTCAGCAAATGGGTGAGAGTTAGGTATCCCACTGGCTAAGCAAGAGTCCTGTGTTCCATTTGTTCCTGCCTGGGTAATCCTGGTCAATCCATTCACTGCTGTTGTTGCCAGAGTCAGGTTGTAGGGAGTGGGGCAGATTCTGGTCCAGCAGAGTGGCTAACCCTTATCCTCCCATTCACTCAGTTAACAGTCCACTTGTGGGATGTCTGCTTCTATAAGGAATGTAAGCCAGCAGGACAGTCCCCCATCCACTTACAGAAAGGCAGCTCTGGCATGTTCCTCCAGTCTTTTGTTTACCAAATTCTGCTAGTTGAAGAAGCCCAAATTATTGTATTCCAAATTTAACGCTCACACTTACTTGGCTAGAACATCGTTAAAAAATTTAACTCTCTATTCATAACATTAAAAAGAACTGACACCTCAGTTTTATGCCTTCATAAGGTTCTAAACCATATTTCTGAAAGTATTCATTTATTCTTCTATAGAAAATTACAAACCAATTAGAAAAAACAATAATCCACATTCCAGAAACGACTAGCTATACAGATATACTAAAAATATTAAATATGTTATATATTCTTATTTCTTATCAGATACTTCAATAATAACTCATTATTCAACCCTTTTGGGGTCAATGCCTCATATGTGAGTATTAGCATAGCCTCTTCTCTCAATAGAACATCCAAAATGTCTAAAAGTAAGTCAGGATTCGTTTGTATAAACACAATAAAATGTTAGCTCCCAATGATCTCTTATATTTTGTAAAAAAATGAGAAACAGTTGAGGTATCAAGAGAAGCGCGCATAATGTCTGTAAAGTGCTGCACTAGCTAGATACTTGCCTGTCCCGTGGTTTTCTATTACTGACATAGGAGCAGACAAAACACCTTTTACAGTGTGTAACAATAGCTTCATGAGTGAAATAAATAAAACATTCATAATACTTGGGAAATTTACGTAATATATTTTTAATTTTAAGTTACCCAATATTTCATCACTAGTTAATATGTGCCAGTATTTCCTTATTATACAGGATATTCCTCCAACGATTGGGGTGTACTAAGTCACAAAACTGATATCCTGTTTTTTCTGCCATTTAACATTCCTTTTTCCTCTTTCATATGTGTAAATTTATCTTCCCAGATCCACATTCTACTCTGTACAAGGAAGATTGAAATTGTTCTTCCCTGTAACCTCTGATGTGAAATTGTTCGATCTTGCCATTTGTTCTTACACACGGGTTCGGAACCGATCCTCGGCTCCGAGTCGGCCGCATCACAAGCTCTGCATCTAAGAGAAGCTCGAGGCACAGGGTCTACATCCCATGATCCTCCACTGTTATCCCCCAGATCTAGTTTGCCGCTGCAACAGATCGCGTCGAGGAGAGCTCGGGCCAGTAAAACTTTGTATTTTTTTCAGTATTTTGAGAATTTAGAACTATTTAACCTAATTACTCTAGTTAATAGTTAATAATAGTTGTGTGTGTGTGTTTTTTTCCTCATAGGGGTTTTTCATTTTATATATATATATATATATATATATATATATATATATATATGTTCTAATAGTTGTAGTGTTTTTGGCTTAGGCCTATTTACTGTCAGGGCTCTGACCACAGTAAATATTTTCTTCTATACTGTTAGTAAGAATTTCTTAACTTTTAGTATTTAGTTCTTGTGTGCAGTGTTTATATATATATATATATATATATCCTTGCTGTATAATCCATAGTTTGTATATATCTACATACTGGTTACACATAGATAAGGTAGTGTGTTGTTAGACATGGCAGCAAAAGCTAAATCTGGTTTCAAAAGTTGTCAGTGTGGACAGAAAATGTCCATCACAGACAATCATGCTTCCTGCGTCTACTGTCTTGGCCCTTTCCACCTGCAGAAGGACTGCTCTATTTGTCACTCCATCAGTGGAAGGGTCATGATGGAAAGGCGCAGGAAGTTAATCGACAGGGGCTTGCTAAAGCCAGACTTTCAAGAAGCCTTGGAGAAGGCTGATCAGGCGTCGAAGTCTTCGAAGGGATTGGAGCCCAGGTCATCGGCTCCGAGCACCTCTACTAAGGTTTGGTCGCCGGCTCCACAGACCTCGGGGCCGAGCATCGAGCGATTATCTCTGATCGAGGCCCAGGTCTTGGAGCCGGTGTCGGAGGTGCCTCCACCCTCGATCCTTCGTTCGGTGGCATCTTCGGCCCCTTCGACCCATTCTTCCAGGCCACTATCTGATACCGACGTGGATCGAGTGGTACAGAAGCTCATGGAGAACACGGCTCTGTCCAAACTAATTGCGGTTTCGTCCCAATTGGTATCGAAACTCGAAGCCCTCCCTGTATCTCCTGCAGATCCTCCTTCGAGACCCATTGAGTCCTCGGAAGAAGAGGAACCAATGATTGTTGAACCCTCGGTACCGAAGCCTTCCTTAGTGCGATCGGCACCACTGACCTCAACTCCCTCAGAACCCATCAAGGAGTCGCGGAGCCGACTGTCTCTCCTTGGTTCCGGGGCTGAGAGTCGAACCGAACTGTCGGTTCCTACTCTCCCCCTCGGAGCCTCGGCACAGATTAGCTCGGCGACGTCCTCGGAGTCGGAGGCCGTGGTCCCGGTTTCGGGGAAATTACCGTGCTCTTCGGATCCGGTGGAGTCCTCGGCCTGGGACTCCAGTGCCTTCAACGTTATGAGGAAGGTCTTGTCTGAGAAGACATTTACTTCATCGGAGTCGAATTTTCCTTCCCCCAAAGGGCCGCGTTCTGTTTCTGTACCCGCAATCCCTCCCAAGCGTAGAGACCCAATGCCTCAGCCAGCCCCAAAGGGTGTCCCCTGTTCCTCAGAAGCTTCACCAGATGCCCCCTCTGATGAAGTCCCGAGGAAGAAATTGTGCAAGGGGAGGCGCATTGATTCCCCACAGGAATCATTGACATTGGACACCGATTTGGATGAGTCAGAGGGGTCCCCACGATCCCCCTCTGAGGATGTCTCATTTACTGACATCCTGGAGATCTTGAAACAGAGGGGTGATTGGCAGACCCTTGCCCCCACTGAGGATGCTTTTGGGGCTCAACCTTCTACCTCCGGGGTGACCCCGCCCTTCGATGAGTTAATGGACCTAATAGCTCGAAGGGCATGGGAGACTCCAGATACAGTGGAACCAGTCCCTCGGAGGCCGAATAAATATATCACTGCCCCCCCCCAGGACAAGACTTATCTTACTAAAGGAGTCCCAGTGGATGCTATGGTGGTAGCGGCAGCCACGAAGAAGGAAATGTCCAAGGCATCTTCCTCTGTCCATCCTCCTAACAAGGATTCTAGGACTATGGACAGGTATGGGAAGCGAGTTTTCAGTTCAGCAACTTTTTCCACGCGTTCGCTGAACTACCTCACGCACTTTACGCGTCTTCAGAGAGATCTCCTTAAGGAGCTGGGAGATGCTGCTGTCTCAGAAAAGGTAACAGCACAGCTTAACACCCTCACTTCGATAGTAAACTCGTCCATGAGGCTCATTTCGTATGCGGCCGAGGGTTAGAGTAGGGCTGCAGCTTCAGCGATTGCTCTGCGGAGACAATCCTGGATGCGCCTATGCTCCTTTGTGGAAGCCTTCAAGTCTTCCTTTACCAATGCCCCTTTTAATGGTGCCACCTTGTTTGGGCCCAAAGTAAAGGAGACTCTCACTCAGTGTGAGCAAGAAGGTAAGACCCTGTCTGCCGTAGGGGTCCGTTTTTCCACCCTGACCAGACTGTACCCGAAAGGGCAAAGAGGTGGAAAAATGTGGTTCCGAAAGACTCGGGGATCTTTCCAGTCCACACAGAGTGATGCCCCCACCAGCGGCAGAGGAGGAGGGAGAAAAGGAAGACACCACCCAGGTGGCAGAGGGGTCCGCAGAACCAGGGCGACAGGGAATACCGTCCCTGGGAAGCTCTTCCAGCACTCCTGAGGGGAGGCCCGACTGTCATGCTCTGGAGGCAGTCGGGGGTCGCTTAGCTTTATACCCAGAGGCCTGGCTAAATCTCACTTCAGATTCCTGGGTAAAAAGCGTAATAACCAGAGGTTACAACATCCTATTTATAACCATTCCCCCTGATCAAAAGAGATTTCCAGATGTTCCACCCAGTCTGCGAGATCAAGCAGCCATAGAAATAAGAAAGCTGCTCAAAAAAAGAGTCATCCAACCAGTCCCGGCGGACCAGATAGGATCCGGAACTTACTCAAGGTTCTTTTTAGTTCCAAAGAAGACAGGGGACTGGAGGCCAATATTGGACCTCCGCAAACTCAACACCTTAGTAAGGAAGGAAAAATTCCGGATGGTCACGCTACAATCAGTCCTTCCCTTTCTGCAGAAGGACGATTGGATGTGCTCTATAGATCTCAGGGACGCTTACTACCACATCAAAATGGCCAGAGCGTCCAGAGATCACCTGCGCTTCCGGCTGGGAGCCAGTCATTTCCAATTTCGAGCACTGCCCTTTGGTCTCACCTCAGCCCCCAGGGTATTCACCAAATGCATGGCAGTAGTGGCATCTCACCTGAGGCGGCTAGGATTCCAGGTGTTTCCGTATCTGGATGACTGGCTCCTCACCGCCACCACTAAGCATCGTCTTGTACAAGCCAGGGACTACACAGTCAGCCTCTGTTCCCGTTTAGGAATCTTAGTCAACTTCGAAAAATCTGCCTTATCGCCCTCACAGCATATCTCATTCATAGGGGCGGAGTTAGATACTACTGCAGCTCTGATCAAGCTTCCCCAGATAAGAGTGTCAGCCCTCGGATATCAGGTCGCTATTTTTATTCGGAACAAGAAAGCTTCTGCTGCGCAAGTGCTGAAAGTCCTAGGCATGATGGCAGCTACCCTTATTGCAGTTCCTCTGGGCAGGATGCACATGAGGGTCCTCCAGTGGCTGCTCTTCATGCAGTGGTCGTTCCAACAACTTCCTTTGTCACATGACATCTTGATCACGGAGTCTTGCAAGCAGGATCTTCGATGATGGCTGAACAGCCAAGATCTGATGATGGGTCGCCCATTTGTACTACCCAGCCCTACAGCTACAATAACCACGGACGCTTCCCTGATGGGGTTGGGGGGACTTTTTCAGGGGAGAACGGTCCAAGGAGAATGGTCCAAGATAGAGTACAATCTGCACATCAATGTCCTGGAGTTGAGAGCAATGTTTCTAGCATTGCAACACTTTCACGACTCCCTACCTCTAGGAACAGTGGCAGTTCAGACGGACAATATGCCAGTGGTCTGGTACATAAACAAACAAGGTGGAACCAGGTCTTATCCATTATGCAGAGAGGCCCTGAGAATTTGGCAATGGGCTGCGTCCACAGGTCACTTTCTGATAGCAATGCACATCCCGGGGTCATCCAACGTCATTGCGGACAGGTTGAGCAGAGCCATCCTGTTGCCACACGAGTGGTCCCTCAAAAATCAAGTGGCTGAAAGGATTTTCCGCAGATGGGGCCAGCCTTGCTGCGATCTATTTGCATCCCCCTTAAATGCCAAATGCAGAAGCTACTTTGCCCTACTTCCCCCTCCGGGGGGTGCCCCCAGGGATGCACTGGTGCACGATTGGCCCCCGGGTCTCCTATATGCATTTCCTCCTTTTCCTTTGATACCCAAATTTCTACAGAAAGCCAGTAGTCTGGAAAGGATGATCATCCTAATAGCACCATTCTGGCCTCGACAGATCTGGTTTCCCTTTCTTCGAGCCCACCAGATGGAGGAACCATGGATTCTGGACCCAGTGCCAGACCTATTGACTCACTCGTCTGGAGTTCCTCACCCATCCCTCAAACTGACAGCTTGGCTGCTCCGCTTCCCAATTTAGCAAGGTCGGATTCTTTGTCTCCAGCAGTACAGCACATTCTAGTTTCTTCCCACAAAGCCTCCACCAGGAAAATATACAGGAGCAAATGGAAACATTTTGCGTGTTGGGCATCAGGGCAAGGTATAGATCTCTTGGTAGCCCCGATACACAACATTTTGGAATTTTTATCTACATTCTTTCACGAAGAGGCCTCTACTTCCACGATAAGAGTACAGTTAGTGACCATATCTAACTTTCATGTAGGGGAAGGAGGCCCTACAGTTATGTCCCACAGGCTTTGTAGAGCTTTCATGAAGGGTACCTTTCACCTCCGTCCACCCATTCAGGATCCATTTTTTCCATGGAACTTGAATTTGATGTTATCTCAACTTTATGCTACCACCCTTCGAACCAGCTTCAACGTGTTCACTTAAATATTTATCATGGAAGGCTCTTTCTTATTGCTGTTACTTCAGCTCGTAGAATATCAGAGCTACAGGCCTTGTCCGTTAGGCCACCGTTCATGGTTTTCCCTCCAGACAGAGTCTCCTTGCGTACAAATCCGTCATTCCTCCCGAAGGTATGTTCTGTACTTAATATTACCAATCCATAGAACTGCCCACATTTTTCAAAAACCATTCAAACAAGTTGGAATACATGCTGCACAAATTGGATGTACATAGGCAGGTGAGATTTTACCTGGACAGAACAAAGGAGTGCAGGAAATCGGATCAGCTGTTTGTTTCATTCGCAGATAATAAGAAGGGCATGGCAGTAACAAAATGCACATTATCCAAATGGCTTTCGGACTGCATAAATTATGTCTATTCAGCTTCAAAACAGCCACTTCCATTCAAACCTAAGGCTCATTCTACTAGGGCCGTTTCTACTTCTCTAGCCCATGCCGCTCGACTACCGTTGGATACTATTTGTGCAGCGGCGACGTGGGCAAAGCCTCATACTTTTGTCACTCACTACAAAGTGAACAGGACCTCCAAGGACAGGGCATCCTTTGGTTCCACTGTACTCAGGAACGTTCTTCCGTGAGTCACCCAGGGTAACGGAGCTAGGGACGCTACCCATGTGTAAGAACAAACGGCGAGATCGAACAATTTCACATAAAGAAGTTATGTTCTTACCATAACGTTCCATGTGAATTGTTCATCTCGCCTTTGTTCTTGCATCCCCTCCCTCCTTCCCCCACCGTGTTCTGGAAGAACGGGTACAACTAGTGTCTGGTTGGTCTTCTCTGGGTTATTTACATTACCTACTCTTTAGTAGGTTGCATAGTAGCTGTATACCTATCTGTGTTTAGTTCTTATGTTTCAGTTTCAAGTGTGTGATTGCGTGAGCGCTACACGCAGTGGTTAGTAGTGTGTTCTGGGTTCTTGCAAACTAGATCTGAGGGATAACAGCGGAGGACCATGGGATGTAGACTGTGCCTCGAGCTTCTCTTAGATGCAGAGCTTGTGATGCGGCCGACTCGGAGCCGAGGATCGGCTCCGAACCCGTGTGTAAGAACAAAGGCGAGATGAACAATTCACATGGAACGTTATGGTAAGAACATAACTTTTTTTTTAAGGCAGTTAACAATATTATTTAGTAAACTGTTGAAATGTTCCTGTCATCAGAGCATAATTTTCTAACCCTAAAAAATTCTTCATAGGGCAAAGAATTAATTAAATATCATGGATGCACACTTTCTGTATGGAAAAAGATATTTGCAGATGTCAGCTTCCTTTTCACAGTAGTCTCCATTTCTCCATCCTTAATATAAATTGAACTGTCCAAAGTTTGCATGAAAGTGGAAGTTAAAGTATAAGTAAAAGAAATGCCAAAATTATTACTCCATATTTTTCAAAAAATTCAGGGAAATGAGGAGCTCCCTTAGTAATGAAAAAATATTAATGTAACTTTTATAGAAATAATTACATTTAAAATAACACAAAGATCTACATATATTACCTCATAAATTCCCCTATAAACAAGTTAACATAACTGGAGACAAACCTTGCAGCCACTGTTGTACCTCTTATCAGTTTAAAATGTTCTCTGTGAAAATAAAAATGTTTAATTAAACAAAATTCCACTAAGTATAATATATAATAAATACTGTCTGTATATATTAGCTGTTAAGCCTAATGTAATTTGTATCAAAATTATAGACTGTTAGTGTCTGTAATGTCAAAAACTACTCATCCTACCATTTATTTGCTCTAAGGTCGTAGAAAACTTGAAAACCATCTCTGACATATGACTTCATTTTTGAAACTTTAGGTTATAGCAGCATGTCTAATGACATGCATAACCTCTCAAAAGGGCCACTAACCCATGAAATGATTGGGCTCCCTCGATGATTACCTTTATTCTTAAGTATTTTAAGATGGGCATAAAAACTGGAAGCTTAGGATTCTTTAAACTGTTCCGCCATTATCTCTGGCAGTATATTTTCCAAATATTTATTTTAATATAGAAAAGAGATTAGCTTGTACTAACCTTAATGGAGTCACACACATTTTAAATATTCCTCACTATAGTTCAACAAATCCTGACATAACTGTATCCCCCCCCTTTATTAGCAGGTTTTACTTTTTAAGATGTATCAGGTTCAAGCTGTTTTAAAGTCAAAAATTCAGTTTTTGTCAAATTACATTTAAGAAAATATTTTTCTCAACAAAATAAATACTTCCTTTCTAACAACATTATAAAAAAATTGTTGCTTTACTAACACAAGGGGGGAATAAAACTTTACCGACATTTAAATCTAGTTAACTATCCTATATTACCCACATACAATGCTGGTGCAAAACCAGTTAATTTTTGTTGTCAATATAGTGTTTCAGTTGTAATTTCAGGTAAACTTATCAGATAATTTACATCAGGAAATCATGTCTTGTGTACATGTACTCAAGCACTTGCAATCTTGAGAGGGTTGAGTGGGCTACACCACTTCATTCTCCTCTTCCCTTTACCATTATCATTACATGTCCAAGCCACTAATCTTATTTAGGTTGCCTGGGTCATAGTCAAACCTTTATTCCCCTACACCACTGGAGATGGCATATTTTTCACATTTAGAGTAGTTTTGCAGATTTTAGACAAAATAAATCAAAACCAAATTTTATTAAAAAAATACAAGTTACGTAAAGATTTGTCAACATGTATTTCAAAGAAAATGTGCTGTTGCTGTAATTCTGATTATACATACAAGGCACAATCCTGTTTACTTCTGTCCTGGGTTGTTGTTAGCATTTTTAGACGTTATAGTTTGCAGATTTAATGAACTTGATTTGACAGTTTAACTCATCTGTCCACCAAATATGTTGTTCTTTTTTAAAATTTGATTGCATTTTAAATCTGTATGAGACTATGATAAATTTTACAGTATATAACAATCAACTAATAAATAAATAAAGTGATATACAGACTCAGCAACAAAAATTACATTGAACAAAACCATTAACACTTTTCCAATAATTCTGTAAGTTTTTGCCAGGATAAATGCTTTTGTGTGATATTTGATTTTCTGTTATACAGAGTTTGTACTTCATCACATACATTTTTTTGCTAAGCAGATAAATTCAGTGTCATTCTTGATGAGGTACTTGAAGATTATTACTATTTACTTGGCTTTGGAGTAGAGGAGAAAGAAAAACATAGGGCCAGATTCAGGAAGGCTTACACGGAGTTCAAGAGTAGTGTAAGCCTCCGTGTAAGCCTCCCGATTCAGGAACAGCCCAAATCTCCGTGTAAGAGACAGCTAACACGTCTCTTACACGGACTGGGCGTGGAAATGCTCAATACCTCATTTGCAGCTCAAAGATATGCAAATGAGGTATCAGAGCGATCCACGAAGCGGAAACCAGTCCGTGTAATGGACGTGTTAGCTGCAGAAATGTACTCAGCTGACAACTGAGTACATTTCTGCAAAATTAAAAACGGAGCTATGTCAGCTCCAAATAAAGGGTGCATTTGTTTCATTAAGCATGCCAATGGCCAAATATGTGGCCATTGGCATGAAAAACTGTTGCAAAAATATGTTATATAACTTTTTTTTTCCACGGGATTTTGAGGTTTAACTGCAGCACACCAGCAAACGGGTGTGCTACCTAAAACTAAAAACCGAAGCTTATAAGCCCACAATTGTGGGATTTATGTATTACATGGAATGTCAATGGAGGGACTTGCAGACCAAAAACAATATGGCCTCCGTTTAGTGGCTGTCAAGGGGGGGAAGCTCCGTGTAAGACATGTAACTAGTCATTACTAGGCAATCCTATGTAAATGAGGGTTACAATAATGAATCACACTGCCACATAGGTAATGAGCACTTTCTGAGTAGTGTAAGAGTTAGAGAAGGGGAGGAACAGAGTAAGAGGTAGGTGACATCACGGGGGGGAAGGATAGATACAAATGTACCAGATTGGAGGGCAATGTAAGGTGAAAGATGACAGACAGACTTCAGGGAGGGAGGTGTGTCCCAACAGAACACTAGGAAAGTCAAGAAATTGAAGGTTTACGCTATCCCTACACTCAAAGTTTCTTGAAATACGTGCATGCGCGCGTGTAAGGCAGGCTCAACATATGGGAGCGTGTTGCAAACCGTTTACAACGGTTTGCACGGGAGTGCACGTGTGTAAGGCAGTGTGCGCGCGTTTTAACATGAATCAGCCTAGTTCACACCGTGTAAGGATGTGTGCGCGCGTGTAACACCGTGTAGGAATGTGTGCGCATGTTTAAGTGACTGTGAGCATGTTTAAGCTGGTGTGCACATTGCTCCCCTTCAGGAAATGGAGAGGAAACAGGAAACAACCAAAATACACGGAGACTGCCAGAGGATACTGCTGGAGTTAATTGGTGGAAACAATTGGAAGCAGGCAATTATACAGGCAGACTAGAAGCCCAACCCAGCACTTAAAACACTGCAAAGAGCAGTGCTGGGTGTTTCTCATAAGAGATACTGCAAGAAAGTAAGCTATCAGAATTGAAAACTGACAAAAGATGAACTCAGTGCAGAAATGCTAGGGGCTGCCATAGCTGTTATAATCAGGCAAAGGCGAATTGCTGAGGGTGGTGACAATGCAGATGCTGACAGACAACCCAGAGTGAGGAGAAGGAGAAGAGTATACAGGCCCAGGGTCACCTACCATGGGTTACATGAGCTGGAGATAGTAGAGCGCTACAGAGTGGACAGAGACCTTCTGCAGCAGATTGTTGAGCTGTGCAGGCCACATCTCACATACAGAACCAACAGAGGGGAACCCATCCCAGTGGAAACCAAGGTATGTGTTGGCCTAAGAATACTAGCAACAGGTACCTTCCAGAGACCAACTGGTGATATGATGGGGATATCACAGGCATCAGCCTCCAGGGTACTGCACCAGTTCCTGGATGCCATGTCAGCACATGTTGGTGATCATATATATGACCCTAATGACCGTGAGGTTGTGGCCAGCAATATGAGTCTCTTCCAGCAAATAGCAGGATACCCTGAGGTGCTGGGTGCAATAGACTGCACGCACGTACGCATCAAAGCACCAGCTGGTGAGCGGGGTAGAGTCTACATTAACTGCAAGGAATACCCCTCCATCAACTGCCAGGTCGTGTGTGATGCCCAGGGCATAATAATGAATGTGTGTGCTGGCTGCCCTGGGAGCTACCACGATTCCCACATCTGGCATCTGACGCAGCTGTACCAATCATTTGCCAGTGGGGACTTCCCACACGGACACCTAGTGGAGGATGCAGGTTATGCACTTGAGCCGTGGCTGATGACACCCATCAGAAATGCACACACACCTGAACAGGAACGCCATAATGAGGCACACGCACAAACACGTAATGTCATAGAGCGTGTGTTTGGGCTGCTCAAGTCACGGTTCCGGTGTCTGGACACATCTGGTGGAGCCTTGCAGTACACACCAACTACATGTACCCAAATGGTCATGATATGTGCTATGCTACATAATATGATCCCTGGAAACAGCTGCAGCAGGACCAACACAGGGCTGGGACTAACATCCCCCACCATTGCCAAGGCCACCACAGGCAGAGGGTGACTCGGAGGAGGAACAACCTGACCTTGTCCCAGTAGGCAGAAGGAGGCGTGCCCAGTATGCCCTGGCCTTGGCAAAGAGGCAACGCATAGCACATACACTTGGTCAATAGGAACACTGGGACTGATACCCACTCTGACTCACTCATATAGTAACAGGGATGCCTAACATGACACAACCTGCTTCCAAACATGTACAGGGAGTGTAGTATGTGCATCCGACAGAGGCAGCCCTGCAGCACCACCTGAGGCATGAATGCCATGTGTTAAGTAATGTAATACCATGTACCATATGCACACCTGAGGACCCGACTAACATCCACCCTCACCAATCATAAACCACAAAAAACACAAACCTAACTCATAGGTACCACAAGGGATAGTAACCTAGATGTAATGCTACCCAATGCCAGAAGTATAAATGTGTGCAGTGTAAACGCACACTGTATAGAGAATGTAGATAGCAGTGCTGTAATAGAAAACAGGGTCAAAGCCCACATCAGCACCCTGACACTACCAGGTCACACCTCTGTCCTAATAGCAGGAACAGCCCCAGGCCTACTCTGGCAACGTGAGTGTCAAATGAAATATTACTGTCAACCTGGGTGCCCAGGTCCCTGATAACCTCTTCTGTGCTTAGAGGATTGCCACCTAGATGGGAACTAGGGGTAACCCTGTTGTTCCCGAAGGGTATGAGTATGCATTGTTTAGCGTTTAACGTAAGGCCATGGCTCTGGCACCAGTTATCTGTGTCTATGAGACCCTTCTGAAGGATGTCTGTGTCAGATGGGTTTCCAACTATGGCTCCCAGTTTGCAGTCATCTTCAAACTTTGTCAGCCATAATCCTCCTGTGTTTGCTTGTACTTCTGAAAAGTAGATGCTGAACAAAAGTGGGCCCAGGACTGAGCCCTGTGGGACACCTCTTGTGACAGCTCTGGAGTGTGACATGGCACTAGCAACTTTGACCCTGTGTGTTCTGTCACTTAGCCAGTTTGCAACCCATCCTGTGATGTATGGGTTCACATTTAACTCATTCACTCCAGAGCAGCTCAGGAAAAGCTGCCTGCTTAATTCCGCCATAGGAACAACAGTGCAGCCTGAGCTCATTTTCAGAAAATCCATTGGTAATACCATACAGAAAACAAATGTTCATAACTCTTTAACTATAAAAACTAGACTAAAAATGTAAACGCAAAAGTTGTTCAGCATACACTGACCTTTCCAACAGTATAAATGCCGATAGTGTATATCAAAGTCATTATTAAATATTTGGCAAGGAATGCTGATATTGTGCATATTTTTTACCTTTTTGGAAAAACAAAGCATAATATCTTGGTCAATGTACCATGCAGACCCATACAATTTAAATGTAATTTGTTAGTATGAATGTCAGCTTTAAAATGATACCTTAACCATTACTGTGTGATGTTCCTTTCTTGAGATATTCACAGAAATATGATTAATATATTATTTTTCATAATTGATAAATAAACAAAGCATAATATCTCATCACCTGTAACAGACAGAACCTAGATATCAGTGTAGAAGTTGTGCATCTGAATGTCAGCTTCAAAATGATGCATCATTTGTGTGATCACCATGCTCCCTTGCAAAAATATGGGCATAATAATGAAAAGTATTGTAAATGTATAATTTTCATAATTGTACAAGACTCAACAAACTGTGATATCTGTACATGTGTAGAGTGCACAGACACAGTTCTTTTACCATGTTGTAAGGAGTAACACTGTCTTCAAAATGAGGTATTACTTGGCACACTGACATGCTCCCTTGCAAAGTTATTTACCAAAATATGAAAATAAATCATAATTTCCATAACCTAATTCCAAACAAACTTTGATATCTGCACATGTGTCCAACATACAGGCACAATTCTTTTACCATGTTGGAACCAGCAATACTGTCTTCAAAATGAGGTATTAATTGGCACATTCAGATGCTCCCTTGCAAAGTTATCTACCAAAATATGAAAATAAAATCATAATTTCCATAACCTAAGTCCGAAACAAACTCTGATATCTGCACATGAGTACAACATACAGGCACTGTTCTTTTCCCATGTTAGAACTATTAATACTGTCTTCACAATGAGGTATTACTTGGCACATTCAGACGCTCCCTTGTAAAGTTATTTACCAAAATATGAAAAAAAAATCATAATTTTCATAACCCATGTCCGAAACAAACTTTGATATCTGCATGTGAGTACAATATACAGACACCATTCTTTTCCCATGTTAGAACTATCAATTTTTGTTGCATTTGTAATCTCAAAAGCACAACTCACCAATGCACTGAGCTGACTGTAAACACAAAGGAATGGTCTCATGCACAAATTGTGGAGAAATAATTCATTTGTCAAAAGTAGAAAATCTCTACATTTTGAAAACAGTTGCAATTAAAATTCTAATTTCAACAATCTTTGTTTGCAGTTTTTTAAATGTAACTTGATCTGTGCAAAATTCTCAGTACATACTTTCAGCCTACTGCTTGTTACTGTCAACACCCACGGACATGCTTGAAGCCTCTTACCCCCTATTTTTCTAGACTCAAAAGCTTTCATACTCTCTCCCATCAGAAACACTTACATAAACTGGTATCCTTAGGGTTCACTAACTCATCACTACAATAGCTCCATAACTACTTGGTGCAGAAGAAATGAAATGGTAAAATAATTTCTCTACATTCTTGACAATAGCTATTGGTTACAAGGATCTATAGTAGGCCCCAAACATAACCTGTTGAGTAGGCATTCATTATATTATCTTGTGCAGCTGTTAGGTAACACAGACTCATTGCCATCAGTAGGAGGAAGACCTGAGTAATTCAGTAAAATACTATAACACTATATTAAACCCTCCTCCCACCTAAATTCCAAACATGACTGACAAACCCAAGAAAAATTCCCAAAATATAAGATAGCACCATGAAACAGACTGAATACCCCACTTGGACTGATGATGTATGTAGGCAGTGAACACAGGAACTTTACCAAGCAAATGGTATAGGATCATGATCAGAACTGTGGAAGATGACCAAAAAATTGAGTGGTCTGGGTTAGTCACACACAGGCAAATGATGTTTGACATTATGGCATGTACTAGAACTAACGTGTAGTCTTGAGCACAGGAGCTTCCAAAAATGATGTCATATTCTGAGTGGTGGAAAAAGATGAACACAACCCCAGAACCCAAGGGTGGTCATAACATCCCTGTATTCTTCCCTTATAAGGCCCATTATGAAACGTAAACTGCATGATCACATTTCTTCTACAGTGCTTTACAATCTTTCAATTACTTACTTGCTTACTTATTTCTTTATCTGTCTTTGTGGGAAAGTCTAACTGTAATAAAACACATTTTCAGAGGAGGCCTGGGAAGAAAAGCTCCACATTACGCAGCAGTTTTGACTTGCACATAAAGCAGTTACATGATACAGTTAAATGATATTGGGTATCAGCCTTGTGCAATAGTCTTGTCAGTACTTATGAAATACCAAACATTAGCCTATGGAATAGAAACTCCAGGGAGTGTTTAAAAATTTACCAACATTTACTTCTGCAAGACTCACACTTTCACTCCACAAAGCCTCTCACTGATTTTATGGTTTTCACCAAGAAGAGACTAGCGTAAAGTGGCATACCTCCTACTTCCTGCAGGTCTCACTGAACATTTCACAAACACTGAACTTGAAATATTATATAAGTAAAGCAAATAATTGCAATATGAAAAAAGAGGTCATTGTTCCCTTCTACTCGGCACTCATTAGACCCATTATAGAGTACAATGCCCCCTTTGGAATGTACCTCACAAGACATCTGCAGCAGCTGGAAAGGCCACAGAAGTACCTCACAAAGAGGATTACTGGCCGCAAACAGACGCCCTAAACTGACAGTCTCAAAAAACTCCAGCTTTACTCTGTAGCAAATTGTCTACTCCGAGGAGATCTTTGCCTAACATATAAAGCTATGTTAAACCCAGAGCTGTTGGACATGCTACAGCTAAAGAAATCCCAATCCCTCCGAGCTACACGCTCTAAGGACCTAAACCTTGTCACCACAATAAACAGGACATGCTGGAGGGCTAGGTTTCTGTCCCAGAGACTTCCTATACTCTGGAACAAGCTACCCATCTATGTCAAGCAAAGTTCCTCATTAGTACTCTTCAAGAAAAATCTTGATGAGTGGATGGGAAATAGGAAATACACCCCGGGGATCACTTCTGTGTCTGCTCAACAGGGGCATAGGAAATTAACTTTCTTGGGTGGCATAAGTCAGGGAACCTTGTTGGCTAGGCTTACTTAGGCACTTGGGCTGATAGCCTAGTACCTACCTATGAACCTACGGACAAATGGATTATCAATAAGTACAGCAATGAGAAAGATTCCTCTAAGACATTACATGTCAACTCACTTTCACCAAAGATGCAACATGAAAATTAAAAAGCATGAAAGACATGAATCTGCATGTAAAATAATAAATATATATAGCACTAGAATCGCTTTAAAAAAAAACAGAATGTACCTCAGGAAAGCTAAACTAATTGCAGTTTTGTTACTAAATTCTGTCATAAGCATCTTAAAATAATACTAATCCCATTGTACATCACAGGATACCACCTTCTCTCATGTATATATACACATACATGAGAAAAGGTGTTATGTATGTACACTTTTATACATCACTTATCTAGCCATAGATCAAATTCTGAATGCATGCTGATGAAACTTCAAAGCACTACCTTCAGTTTTACAAACAAAAATAAACTTCCAACTACTATGATCAAGCATTTTCAGTTTTAGGTTTAAAGCTCCAAGATAACCTCCCACCCTAATATTTTACTAATACTAATATTTTAAAAAGTGCCCCTGTCGGTTCCTGATTAATACTGAATTCACAACATCAGTGACTATCAATGATCACAACAGCAGATATACATCATGGACCAAAAAAAAAAAAAAAGAAAAATGGATAAGACCATCTCACCTGGCTCATCCACAATCATCCTCTCTTGTCAGCTTCAAGCACAACAGCCCAGAATACTACCCATGAGCTGCTATTCACATGGATATGTCTTACTGTGAAAGCCTTTCCTAGAAAATCCTCTAGACATGAGTGAAAAGCAAAACATCGAAAATAAAATAGTTTGTCATACTACTAAGTAAAGAATGCATACCTCGTAGATCTTCACAACCAATTTGTTATAATCATTTAAACGGACTCTTTAAAGGGTGCAACCCTAAATCCATTGTGATGTTTTAAAACTGCAATACATGCCTAACGGATTTAGCATTCATTGCTAGCAAATATATTGGTATTGTTTCTCTGATCTTATATCACTGGGATAACAAGTGCACAGAAGTTCAAAAATACTACTCCACAGTTCAAGTGTCACCCATGTTATGCTCCAATTGGTGTCTTAACTCATCATACTACATTGCTCAGTCACATTTTGGAAATGTGCTTTCTGCTAAATGTAAATAAATCAGCCATCTGCTCCTGCAAACCATTCAACTGAAAACACCTGCCAGTTATACGTATAGCTAGTAGTCAACAGGCTCTTCCCTTGGATATCAAATAATTCCATCATCCGCACACAAACACACGCTTTAATTTATTTATACTCATGCAAGACTACCAGACAATTTCTGTCACAGTGAACAGGAACAAGTTTAAAAAAAAAAACAAACTCTCCTCACCCCCTTTGAATGGCAGCGCTTTGCTGCCCAGCTCACCTGATCTACCTACAAAGGAACAAATTTGGCAACGTTTACCTCAGCAAATCGGGGCTTCAGTCATGTGCAGTCTTGCTAATAACTCTTACTCACAGTTCATCCAGAGTGGCCATGGAAAAATAATACAACAATAATCCAGGTTGGGAGGGTTCACTCAACTTCCATCTCAGTGCAGCAAACATGTAGATGTAAAGGGTTACTGGGAAAGCTGCTCTGTCACTCAGTCCAGCACCATTATAACAAAACTGAGAAGAAACCATGAAGACATCTGACAAATAAATACATAGGCTGTGGGAGCACATGATTCTGCAGAAACTATTAAAAATGTAGTCTGTTTTCTTGTTGCTCGTTTGCTCTTCCACTGAACAAAAAATGTGTCAATAACTGCCGCTACCAGGGACTGTTGTCATTCCTCACTCTCAGTCTCTCTCTCTCTCTCACACACACACACACACACACACACACACACACACACACACACATCTTTTCATTTTCATTTATTTTATTTTACACTCGCTAAACAGCGATTGTAAAATAAACACTCCGTCGATCTCGCTGTTCACTATCTCTCATACACACATAAATAGTCTCCTCTGCTTTCACACACAAACCCATGCATACAAATTCTACTTTCATTCACTGACACATGCAACCAGAAACATAACCACATATGTACACATACATAAACGGACAAATAAATGTCCGGAACTGCAGCCTACAATAAATGTGCTTACCTGAAATTTCCCTTACTTCCTGCTGAAAATGCACTGGTTTTCTGTGAAGAGGGATCCTGTAACAGGCTCTTTGTAGTATATGTCTTCTCTAAATTAAAAGGAAGCAATGTTGCTACAGGAATCCCTTTTTATTACCACAACCAAAGAATTGTGAAGTGCGGAGGCGGAGATGTTATACAGGTGGCCATAACTCATGAATCTGATTGGCTGTGACCGCGGGCTAAAGTCTTTCTTTATTTTCTAAAACATGCAGTTAATTTTATAAATTTAGAACATTTAGCCTTGTTTTTTTTATTTACTCCAGGTGAAGGAAGGAAGCAAGGGAGTGTGCATTTGTCACTGGGACAACTCTGTACAATATAACGTAATGCTGATAAAATCAGCTAGCTGTGAAAGATTACAGCCACAAAAAGTCGATTTTCTCTAAAAAACCCTATGTAAACAATCATCAACTGCACTTTAAAAATAAAGTTGAGAAGGTACTTAACAAAATTTAGGTACCTTTTCAACTTGGTTTTGGCAGTGGAGTTAAGCTGTGCTTATAAACATACTCTTGCTACTAGAAGCCACTCGGGTGTAATGTACAAGAAAAGCTCTCGTCTCAGTGAGCACTCGGATGTAACCTTAGATGCACCCTGTGACGGTACTCGGGCTTAATGAGTTAAGCTGGTGATGTTTTCAATGATACCTGAGTGGGGTATTGTGTCGAAAGCCTTTGCCAGGTCAAGGTAGGCTGTGTGGACTGCCTTGCCCACGTCAATGGCCTGGGTGACTGTCATGAAAAAGTCAACCAAGTTTAAAAGGCATGATCTGCCCTTGACAAAGCCAAACTGGATTGGATCCAACATCTGCAAGTCCCCTATGTCTTCATTTATCATTCCCATTATGATCCTCTCCATAGCTTAGCAGACCAGGCTTTCAAGCTGATGGGATGGTAGTTTCCGGGGTTGGTGGAGGCACCTCCTTTGTGAAGTGGGTCCACCATTGCTGTATGCCACTCCTTGGGCACATATCCTGAGGTGAGGCTAAGATTAAACAGCTGCCCTAACTGCGGGTGTAATTCCTCATTGAGTTCATGGAGCACACAACTGGGGACACCATCTGGTCCCATGGATAAAGTGTTTTCCGCCTTGGATAGAGCAGTTCTCACCCCAGCATTGGAGATGTTTGGGGGGCTACAATCCTCTGGTGTAGATACCCCTCCAGTTGGGGGGAGAAATCTGCACTGAACCTGTCAGCCAGTATGTTGGCAATGTCTGTAGGTTCAGTGATATTTACATCATTCAACTAATTCTGAGCATATCTGGGAGTTCCCTCCCAGGTTTCAAACATAGGTAAAAAAGGCCTCATGATTGTCCCTTGAGTCCTGAGCGGGTTTACTCTCAAAACTTGCCTTGGATGATTGTATGGGGAACCCAGTGTTTTACTCATAATGAGCAGGGTGTCTTCCCTTCTACGGATGTCGCTCTATCTTGTAGTAGCTCCTTCCTTTTGTTGTAGAGCTTGTTTATGGCTGGGGTCCACCAGACTGGATGCTTGCCTGTGGTACAAAGAGTCTTTGTTTTGTTTGGGATTGCTTGATCCATGCAGTCCTGGAGGTGCTGGTAGAAGGCATTTGTAAGTGATACAGCGGCTTGGGTAATGGTGTCTGCTGGCTTGGGGGCCTTGAAAGAGACCACACCAGTCCTTAGAAATGTGAAGTTGGCATTTGAGAAGGTCTTCACTGTTTGTTTTTCTATCTGGGGTGTGGGTGGGATGTGGACTCCCACTGAGATTAGTTCATGATCTGATCTCACCAATGATGGGTATACTTCTGGTGTTGAACAGTGTGACCCCATGTTCGTGATGATGAGTTCTAGTATGTTGTCTCCACTTGTGGGGATGGTGACCAGTTGTTCCATGGCATTTGAGTGTATGAACTCTTGGAACCTTTGGGTTAGAGTGTTGGGGTTGATTAGTGATCCCAGTCTATATTTGGATAGTTGGAATCACCCAGTATGATGGTGTTTGGAGATACATTTATCCCCTCCAGTGTTTTCAGGACAGCTGTGTGAGGTACCTGAGTTTGAGAGGGTGGCATGTAACATGCTACAAACTGCAGAGCAGTCTTGCCTACGGTTACTGGCACCTGGATGGTCTCTGATGCATCGTGTGTTGCCACCAACCTTGAGGTGAGGGTGTCCTTGATGAATATGGACACCCACCCTCCTTTCTTGGTGTTGTCCGGATTTTGGTGCCGGAACGCATGATTTGAGGTAACACCCGATAGTGCCGGGGTGCTATCAGAAGCCGTGAACCAGGTTTCAGGCACAGCACAGACATCAATGTGCTACATACTGAGAAGGGCGTCGAGTGTGTGCAGCTTGAGGTTGAGACCTCTGGCATTGAGCAGCATTACCCTTAGTGTCTTTCCTTTTCTGTGTTCTAGGGTGGTAGGTGTAGAATCTGATTCTTGCATAAAAAAGGCACAATGGGGGTGGCAAGAGCATCAGCCGAAATCCGGAAGCCCAGGGGTGACAGGTGCAAGCTGTCCCTTGCAAATCAGCGTGGCCTGTCCAGCATGTCATCCCAGGCAGACAGACATTGGACCCCTTTGAATGACACCATAGTTTAAGCAAATTATTACAGCTGATCATCTTGTCTCTGTTTATGTGGCATCATACTTGGTGAAGGTAGGATACTGCTCAAGGTCAGGGTCATACCTGCCTGGCCTACATAATCAGAGGGATCCTCTGTCTCTTTCCATGTAGTCCAGGGAGGTACATCTCAGGTCATTCACACCCGCATGGATAATGACTGGGTCAGACTTGTACTTGCAGTTGAGTGACCTGAGTGCTTGCATTATGTGGTGGATTCCAGTGCCCGATAGGCAGCTTACTGTGACCTCCTCGCACTGATCTGGTGAGCGGGACGTCAGTGTGTCTGACTATGGAGTCACCTATGACAAGTGTGTCTGGCATTGTGTTTGGCCTTAAGGGCTGTGACTGTTTGGCACACTGACTCTGTGGTCTATGTGTTGCATGTGCTGTGCCCTGTGGAGGCAGTTGTGTGGGTGTCTGCTGTGGTGGCCGCTGCTGTTTTGGTAGAATTCTGATCAGAGCCTCCGAGTATGTCTTTGTGTGTCTATGTGTATGATTTTAAGTTGTGATAGTGCTATGTGAGACTGGGTTTGTGATGTGTGTGGTTACCTTCACCTTCTCTCTGGTCTTGCTAGTCCTATGTTGAGAGAGCTCAGCCTCCACTTTGGCTATATAGTTGCATCTCTCACATGTATGTGTGTTTTATGGGAGAAGGAGAGGGTTGTCAGTGTACATGAGGCAATTGTAACATTGCCTCAATATTCCCAGGTTCACCAGCTGAGCAGGAGAGGACACTAGCAACTGATCCCTAGACATGCTAGAAGGAATAGACAAAACAATGTTGGAATACAGTGAGATATCAAGCCCCCCAAACCACATCGTAGTGCTTGACTGATGATACCTACACATACACCATAGTTTCATAGTGTCATAGTTTACTAGTAGGCTATCCGCCCTAGTGCATGTATATGCCTAGCCATAGTGATGTGGCTATTGCCACCCCTTATAGTGGTAATAAGTGTACAGAATAGATTCCGAATATTGTGCCTCTGACTTAGTAGTGACACATTATGACCCCCTTACATAATTGAATAACATGACTGTGCCTCTGTCTAGTCTGTGCCTCTGTCTCATATGCAGTTGTCCAGATGTCTCTTGAAGAGAGTCAGTGAGGGACTCTGTCTAACATGAACTGGGATACTCTGCTAGAGTATGAGATGCCTCTGAGTTATGACTCTGTCCCTCCAGCATGTCCTATACATGTATGTGCTGAGGTTCAAATCTTCAGCTCTCATGGTTCTGGTGGATTTGGATTGCTTGCAGTGGAGCATGTCCACCAAATCCTGATTGGACATGGTCTTGTATGTCAGGCATAGGTCACCTGTAAGTATGCGGTATGACACTGAATAAAGCTGGGTTTCCTCTATTCTGGAAGCATATGACATGTGTTGTAGACCCCTGATCTTCATGGTAAGGTACTTTTGGGGTCTCTCCAGCTGTTGCAAGTGCTGGGTGAGGTACATACCAAATGGGGCTTTGTATTCAATCATGGGCCTGATAAGGGAGAAGTATAGTGGTACAATGACCTCCTATGATCTGGATGGAAAACCCTCCATGATAAGGTGGGCAAGATAGAAAGTCTTTCTAACCACTTTGGCAACATGGGTGTCAAATGAGATGTCACTATCTACACGTGTCCCCAGGTGTCTGATTTGTTTTCTTTGCTCAGTGGGTACTTTGTTCCTCCCAAAGGGGATGACTACACATCAGTTGCAGGTGATGAGTCTGGCACCAGCTATCCGTCTTTGTGACAGCATTCTGTAGGATGTGTGTGCCGGCTGATGTATTCACTATGGTGCCTAGGTTGCAGTCATCTGCAAACTTTGTCAGCCACAACCCTCCTATGTTTGCTTTCACATCTGAAAAGTAAATACCAATTAAGAGGGGTCCCAAGACACATCCTTTTGGGACACCACCTGTGACTGGCTTTGAATCCGACAAGGCACCTGCAATGTTGACTTTATGGGTTCTGTTTCCTAGCCATTTTGCAACCTATCCTGTGACATATGGTGTTATATGTCAGCTGTTGAGCTTGTCTATGGTGCCTGAGTGGGGTATTGTGTCACAGGCCTTAGCCAAGTGCAGGTAGGCTGTGTGGACTGCGTAGCCCTCATCAATGGCCCTACTGACCATTTCATAGTAGTCAACTAGGTGCAAAAGGCAGGATCTGCCCTGTACAAAGCTGAACTGGGTGGGATCAAGGGTCTGTAGGTCAGCAATGTCTCTGTGTAAGAGCTCCATAATGACTCTTCCCATAGCTTTGCAGACAAGGCTGGTTAAGCTTGTGTGGTGGTAGTTGCCATGGTCTGTGGAGGCATCTCCTTTGTGGAGTGGGACCACTGTTGCCGTACGCCAGTGTTCAGGTACATATCCTGTAGCAAGGCTAAGGTTAAATAGCATTTGTATATACGGGTCCAGCTCCTTCTGGAGTTCACATAGCATGCAACCGGGGATACCATCAGGTCCCATTGATGCTGTGTACTTGTCTTTGCTGAGTGCGGCTCTCACATGGACATCCAAGATGACAGTGAGGTTACATACAGCTGTGATGACTATTTTCTTTTGGGGGTGAGGGAGGGGGTAAATCGCACTGAAGCTGTCTGGGAATGTTGCCAATATCTGTCAGGTCACTGGAATATATGTTGTTGTGTACCAACTCTGAGCATATCTGAGGGTTCCCAACCAGGTGTCTGACATAACTGAAGAAAGCAGTGTGGTTACCTTCATTGTCTTTGGTGATTTATGTCCCCAAGTTGACCTTGCATGTCTTTATGAGATAAAGTAGCTTTCTACTAGTGCTAATCACAGCTGTCTTCCCTTTTGGAGATGTAGCTCTGTCTTGCATTAGTATCCCTTATCTGTTATACAGTTTGTTTATGGCTGGGGTCCACCAGAAAGGCCAGTTTCCCTTTGTGGAGAGGGTCCTGTTTTTATTTGTGATTGCATGGTCCATGCTTTCTGACATCTAGCTAAGGGGAGGTCATTGTGGTTCTGCAGTTATCTTTCATCAGCATTAGAAATGACCACAACAGCCCCTGTGGAGTGTACCTCATGCAGACACATCCAGCAACTGTAAAGTCCACAACAGTACCTCACCAGGAGTATGAAAGAGCTGGAACACATGTAATGTGTCGCCTGATTAAACAGAGTGCAGCTCCACACACTGCCATGCTGTCCACCCAGACGCAAGCTGTGCCTGATGTAGAAAGCCATGTCCAAGCTGGAATCAATGCACATGCTGCACCTTGTACAATCTGAATGTCAGCCTGCTATGCACATGAGGGACCTGAACCCCAGCACTGACATACATAGGACAGGCTGTACTGCATTATCCATAACACAGAAGCCACCCCACGCATGAGTAAACTACCAGTACAGGTTATCCGTAGAGTCACTCGTTGATTCCCTCAACAGGAATCCTAATGAGTGGATGGGAGATGGTAGGTTTACCCTGGGTATCAATGTTATGTCACAGGTAGACAGAGGCACAGTATACTAAACAAGACATATGTCATGGCAAACTACACTTACAATGTGTTGACGGACAAACACACTCTCCGACTAGCATTAGAAATGGCCTAGGGCACATCGGTAGTGTTTGCCAATGTACACCCACGTTGTGGAATACACTACTGATGTTGGATGAGGCTGTTGTAAGTAGTTCACATCTGAACATAATGCAACATGGTCAGATAGGTTCATAGGTACATAGGTTTATACTAGGCTATCTTCCCTAAGGCAGGTATAAGCCTAGCCCAGAGTTTGTTGGCGTACACCACCCCTTATATGGAAACAGTACTGTGCCCATTATTTTGTCGTGCCTCTCCAGCAGTGACACAGTGACGATCCCCGGGTTAAACGTATGACCTCCCATCCACAGGTCAAGATACCTCTTGAACACAGCCAGCAAGGTGCTCTGCCTCACATGGACCGGGATTGTATTCCACAGCATAGGGAGTCTCCGATTGATAACTCCATCACTCCAACATGTCCAACGTACATCCATGCTAAGGTGTAAGTCACTTGCACTAGTGGTTCAGGTGGATCTGCCGATTCTGAGGTGGAGCATGTCCATTAATCCCTGTTTGGGGGCCTTGCATGTCAGGCACATGTCACCTCTAAGCAGACGGTATGTGACTGAATAGAGCGGGAGTGTCTTCAATCTGGCAGCATATGACAGATGTTGGGGTTCCTTTATCCTTTAGGTGGGGGACATTCAGGGTGTCTCCGATTGCTGCAGATGTTGGGTGAGATACATCCAGAATAGGGCATTCTACTCGATCACCGGTCTGATAAGTGAAGAGTACAGGGGAACAATGACCCACTAGATCTGGATGTGAATCCCATCCTGATCAGGTGGGCAGTGTAGAAGGTCTTTCTAGCCACTTTAGCAACGTGAGTGTCAGAAGAACGGCGACTGTCAACCTGGGTCCCCAGGTCCATGATAACCTCCTCTGTGCTTAGAGGATTGTCACCTATATGGTAGCTTGGGGTTACCTTGCTTTTCCTGAAGGGTATGTCTACACATGTTGTGCACTTTGACTTCAGGCCATGGCTCTGGCACCAGCTATCAGTTACCGTGAGTCCCTTCTGAAGGATATCCGTGTCTGATGCACTGTCCACTATGGCCCAGTGTGCAGTCATCTGCAAACGTTGTCAGCCAAAGTCCTCCCATGTTGGCCTGTACTTCTGAGAAGTACATGACAAACAATAGGGGGCCAAGGACTGAGCCCTGTGTGACACCACCTGTGACCAGCCTGGAGTCTAATATAGTGCCAGCAACTCTAACCCTGTGGGTCCCGTCCTTAAGCCAGTTTGCAACCCATCTTGTGACATATGGGTTTACATTTCAGTTGTTAGGGTTTTCCACAATACCTGAGTGGGGTATTGTGTTGAAAGTGTTTGCAAGGCCAAGGTAGGCTGTATGGACTGCCTTTCCCTCAACAATGGTCTAAGTGACCGTTTTGAAGATGTCAACCGAGTACAAAAGGCATGATCTGCCCTTGACCAAGCCAAACTGGGACGGGTACAATGTCTGCATGTCCCCTATATCTTTGTTTATGAGCTCAATTATGATCCTCTCCATAGCTTTGCATACTAGACTTGTTAAGCTTATGGGGCAGTAATTACCAGGGTCCGTAGAGGCACCGCCTTTGTGCAGATGTGCACAACTGGACCCTAACCAGGCTGTTGTGCACACTAATTGCGTATGACTGAAATATCCCTTTTGGCAACTGGGAAAACACACTACAGGATGCACATACCCCTTTCTAAACGATATCACAATTATGTATGGCTTTTGATTACAGACATGCCACGTGTGTTTTGCCCACAGAGAATGCCCATGTGTGCGGGTTGTCCCTCACAATAATGCATTGTGTGCAATAATATGTACCTGTGACCTTCAATAGTTACCATGTGTGATGCCTGCCACATGTGAATACATGGTATTTGCACAGGGTAACATTATGACTGTGGTCTTCTGTGCAGGTGCTGCATGTGGGATGTGTATATACAGTGTGAGATGTAGATGCTATCAGCCTAGTAGTGAGGGATACACACCTGGTCTGGGGCATATAGTCTACCTGTTGATGTACAGGTGCTGCATGTTTTCACCTGTTGTGGGAGTGGTAAGATGTTATTCCATAGCAATGCAGTGACTGCATGCTAAGAACCGTTCAGCTAGGGTGTTGTAGCTACACTAATTCATTAGCATTCAGTAATATGTCAGAATCCCTGGTGAGGGTCTGATGCCAACCAAGGTCAGGGTTCTACCAGCCTGTGTCACTTGCTCAGTGATCCCTTCCATGTTCCCTATCATGTATTCCAGTGAGGGACATCCCACATCAGCTGTGGTGGCATGGACAATGACTGAGTCATATGTGTCCATGCATCTGACTGACCTGTATGCGTGTGTTATTTGGTGGACCACAGTGCCCCATGAGCATATCACTGTGACCTACACCTTGTCCAGCCTGGTGAGCATGTTCTCACTGTACTGGACAATAAAGTACCTAACACAACCGCGCAGTAGTGTTGTATAGCTGTACAGACTGTGCTTGTTTGGCACACAGGATTTGTGTGCTATGTGTTATGCGTGCTGTGTGCAGGCCTAATGTATGCCTGTGTGCCAGCTGCAGAGATGTCTGCCAGTCATGCAGGATGCTATCCTTAGGCTCCACAACTGGCCCGGTGTGTTTCCATGCTTGTATTGCTGTCCGTGTAGGTCCACATCAGATTGGTATTGCTGTCACTGTAGTATTTCATGCCACCCGACAGGTTATGCCAGTACTGGGTTCAGAGTGCTTATCCACAGTTTGGCCATGTGTTTCCATCTCATACATGTGTTGTAATGTATGCCTGTGTGCCAGCTGCAGAGATGTCTGCCAGTCATGCAGGATGCTATCCTTAGGCTCCACAACTGGCCCGGTGTGTTTCCATGCTTGTATTGCTGTCCGTGTAGGTCCACATCAGATTGGTATTGCTGTCACTGTAGTATTTCATGCCACCCGACAGGTTATGCCAGTACTGGGTTCAGAGTGCTTAGCCACAGTTTGGCCATGTGTTTCCATCTCATACATGTGTTGTACATCCATGGGTAGGGGATAGGGTTGACTGTGTACATGTGGCAGCTGTGACATTACTACATGACACACATATTCCACAACTGTACCATAGAGGTGACTGACAACTGACCTTTGCACATGCTACCATAGTATTGAGATTGCATTGGTGATTAACAGCACATAGGGCCAATGGTGAACAAGATACATAGGTCCATAGGTTCATACAGGGATGTCTGCCCAGGGCATGTATCCACCTAGCCAGAATGTGTGTGGCTTTCAACATGCATTGTAAATCTGTCTTGCTATGCCCTTTTCCAAGGTTAGTATACTGTGCCTCTGTCTCACAGTGACACATAAGTGATACCCAGGGTAACCCTACAATGTCACATCCAGTCATTAATATCACTCTTGAAGATAGTCACTCTGCCTAACCTCTATTGGGATAATATTCAAGAATGAAGGGAGCCTCTGAGTTGTGAATGTGCCCCTCCAGCATGTCCTATGTATATCACTCCTGAGGTTCAAGTCTTTCCAGCTTGTATCCTGATGGGATCTGGATATTCTGTGGTGCAGCATGGCCATTAAGTGAGGGTTTGACATGGCTTTATATGTCAGGCACAGATTGCCTATGAAGAGGCAGTATGCCACTGAGTAGAGCTGCTGTTTCTTTAACCAGTCAGTATGTGGCATCTGTTTGAGCCCTTTGATCCTCTTGTCGAGGTACATATGTGGTATTTCCAGTTGCTGCAGGTGTCTGGTAAGGTGCATGCCGACAGGTTCATCATAGTCAATTATGGGCATGATGAGGGATGAGTAAAGGGGCACAATGTCCTCCCCTGATCTACATGTGGATCCCATCATGATGATGTGGCCCATATAACATGTTTTCCTAACCACTTTGTCCATGTTGTCAAATGGTAGAATGCTATCAACCTGTGTACCCCAAGGTCCATAATTCCTTCGTCTGCACTTAATGGATTAACACATATGTGGTACTTTGTGTTTGACAAAGGGGATGACTATACGCTTTCTGTCATTCACCTTGAGGCCATGGCTATGGCACAAGTCGTGTGTTTGCAAGAGGCCCTTTTGGAGGATATGTGTGTTAGCTGGAGAGTTGATTATGGCGTCCGGTTTGCAGTCACCTGCGACTTGCTCAGCCACAGTACTTCCATGTTGGCCTGTACCTATGATAAATATATAATGAACATGACAGCTCCCAGGGCTGAGCCTTGTGGGACACCACTTGTACCAGGTTGGAGGCTGACATGGCTCCAGCAATTCTAGCCATGTGTGGTCTGCCCTTGAGCCACTGTGCAATAACCATAGTGACATAGGGGTTAATATGTACACTGGTGAGCTTCCCTAGAATGCACAAGTGGGGTATTGTATCAAAGGCTTATGCAAGGTTCAGGTAGGCTGTGTAGACCTCCTTCCCCTTGACAGTGGCCTTGGTGACTGTTTCAAAGAAATCAAACAGGTTTGAGAGGCAGGATCTGCCATTAACAAAGCCAAATTGTGTATGGTGACATGTCTGTAGGTCCACAATATCTAGATATGTGAGGTTCATGATGATCCTTGCCATAGCTTTGCAGACAAAGCTAGTCAGACATATGGGGCTTAATAGTGTCCAGGATCCGTGAAGGCACCACCTGAATGTAGAGGGACCACTGTTGCTGTACGCCACTCTTTGGCCACATATCGTGTAGTAAGGCTGGGATTGAACAGTAGTGTTATGTCTGGGTGTAGCTCTTCTTGTGTTTCATGTAGGACACAGCCTGGGACACTGTCTGGTCCCATTGATGCAGTGTTTATTGCTTTGGGAAGGGCATCTCTTACCTGAGCATCTGTGATGTCAGGGGCAGCACTCTGCCGCGAGACATATTTGCCCTTTTGGTGTGGTGGGGGGGAGAAGGCAGCAGTGAACCTATCCACTAGGATGATGGCAATGTCTGTGTGTTTTGTATTTCGTGTGACATCTTGGATTACCTCTGAGCATATCTGGGTAGTACCACCCAGGTTCCTAACATAACTACAGAAAGCCTTGTGATTATCCTCAGTGGCTTGTGGAATCTTCTCACAAATATGGCCTTAGACAATCGTATGGGTGCCTGTAGTTGTCTTCCAATACTCATCAGTGATGCTTTCACATTTTGGGAGTTTGTTGTATCATGTAGTGGCATCATCCTTCTATTGTATAGTGTGTTTATGGCTGGTGTCCGGCACACAGGACGTCTGCCTTTGGAGAATTGGGTCATGCTTTCATATGTGGTTTCATGATCCATGCATTCCTGAATGTGTCCATAGAATGCCTTTATACAGGTATCTGCAGTCTGGTCCATATTTTCAACAGGCCTGGGGCCTTTGAAGGTTTCCACATCATTTATGAGGGGTGTGAACTTGCTTGACATGAGCTGTTGACAGACATGCCGCCCTCCAGACTGAGCAAGGTGAGGGTCACATTTAGCTACCTGTCGGATGATAGAATGTGCCACATAACACAGGCACACAGGTCACTCCACAGCAAGTACAACTATGAGGCAGTCATTGTCCATGCTGGTGCAAACAACCTGAGATGTACCTCCCTGGACCACATGGAAAGAGACACAGAGGAGCTCTTACAGCACCCTCTCAAACTCAGGACTCCCACACAGCCTTCATGCTCACACAGGAGAGTATAGATTTCTCTGCAAACACCATCATATTGGGTGACGTCAGCTACCCAAACATAGACTGTGAACATTACACAAGCCACAATACCCAAGCTCTAGGGTTCCCATAGATCAGACATTCTTTAGCTATGGAACAGGTAATCAACCTTCCCACAAGAGGGGAAGATATACTAGACCTGATCATCACAAACATGAGTACAAAATGCTCACCACTGGGAGTATATCCCTCATTGTTGCAATCAAACCATATACCAATCACACTGGAGTACTGGATCCCCCACATATGCAAACCTCGAACACATCGATGTGTGTGTGGGAAATGCCCCTATTAGCAACTGTGACAGTACAGTACAGGATGCAGATCCCCCTTTTGAAACACTGATGATGTCAGGACTCTATAACTATATTACCTGTATTAAAGTCCTCCAGTAATTCGTATAGCGCTCTGCTAATGCGTCTTTCTCCAGTGTCATAACATAGTTAGGTAGGGGTTTGAATCCTGCAAAGGGAATGTATGTGTGTTAGTATGAGTGGGGTTTATGTGTGTGCATTATGCTGGGAGGGATAAGTGCCTTTTGCCAACTGGGAGAACACACTACAGGGTGCATATCCCTCCTCCTACACACACATGATGTCAGCACCCTCTAAGTACAGCATTAGAAAGGATTTCTCCAACTACTGCAAATAGCACACTCTGCTAATGTGTCTGCTTCTACTGTCATAACACAGTTAGGTATGGGTTTGAATCTTGCAAATGGAAAGTATGTGTTTTACTGTGGGTGGGGTTAGTATGTGTGCACAATGATGGGGGTGGGATGTGGCTTTTGCCACATGGGGCTATGCACTGCCGGGTGCACATTACCCTTAACAAGCAGTGATGTTGACAGCACCCTATACAAACAAAACTACAAAAGAGAAGGTGGTGGTACCAATAACACATGTGAGGTAACACTTCTTCAAGTAATGTCCACAAAACGAAGTAGGATAATCAAACAATTCTTTTATTCTATACAAACAACATGACAACAGACAACTGCCAGTACTCAGTATAGTGTTACATGCTACTGTAACACGCACATGTACCAGAATATACCTAGATAGTGTTTTGAAGCCTGAATGTGGCAAGTGTGTGGATGTGGGATGTGTCTGTGTGTGCATTTCCGTATGGGAAACATGTTTGATGTGGCAATCAGGGTACCACAGTACCTGATGCACATTACACCTTTGAACTGATGAGGTTGCCTGCACCCTGTGAGTACAGGTAGAGAAGAGGAAGTCGGTAGTAAACAACATAGTGTACTTCTCAAATGTGTATCTGTCATATATCGACAGCTACTCATGTAGGGTAATAAATAATGGGAATGGCAGGTGAGCGTGTGCATGTGTGTGGGTAGCAGGGTGTGTATAAATGCATGTGTGACAGAACAGATACATATAGCTGAATCTACATAACAGCACATGTTGCGCATTCCCATAGTCAATGTTAGCATGTGATGGTGTGCAGCTGGTACACTTTGGTAAGTAGTATGGGTGCAGATAACAATTGAGGACATTCATACAGTTACTGCAGCAGGACTGCTGGGATATACACACAATCATAGTGGAACAGTGAACAGTTACCAACATGTTACTACTTATACACATCTTTGTAGTCACCCTGTGCATCAGCAACGTGTTTACCTTTTCCTGCACCAATGTTGTAGTATGCAGGAGGTGGCACAGTGTCATCATATGCACAGGGTGTGGGTTAGGTATGCCCAAGCCAGCCACTGGTAACACCAATTGACATGTGTGTGTATGTGTGTTTGTGAGGGGCAGCAGTACAGGGTGGACCAGTGTTGGTGCAGTGTGTGTGTGTATGTGTTTGCCCTAGGTGTTAGGTTTCTGCATGTGTGTAAGCACGCACACAGTCCCACATAATGGCTGCCATGTACAGGGTTTTGTGGACAGCCACAGACTGCACCTGTCAGGTCATCCAGATCAGTGTCTGTGGGCACGGACACGGTACCTGTGCCTGGCAGGGGTGCTACGGGCCATATCCAGTACTAACCCAGACTGGGTACTGTCGTCAGAAGCAGGGGTGTGTTGACTGGACACAGTTCCCTGTTGGGACTGTCCAGAGCCACGTGCACGTGGTCTCCTGGGGCGTCTTGATGACAGCACAGACCCAGCATTGCTGGGGCTGGTGCTGGCACTTGAGGTGCATGAGTGGATCTGTTGTCGTCCGCGGCCACTGCCAGCTGGTGCTGTTGCTGGCATACGGCCACGTCAATGTCGCAAACGCCCACCATCGCCCTGGCCCATGGACATCTGGTTGTGGAGCAGCTGTTCTATGCCCCCACAACGTCTGTCAATGACATCTGTGAAGTTACGGATAGCATTTGCAACGTCACGCATGCCGTCTGTCATGGCTGTGTGACATGCTCTCAGCTCCCTCAGACCCTGTCTGGTGTACCTTTCCATACGTGCCTCTGCCTGCATGACAGTTCGAAACATAGTGGAGGTTGACATACCTCCTTGGGCACGTCGGCCAGAGGCAGTACGGCCACGGATGCCCCCACGAGAACCCATGGGCGACTGTCTGCGTGGTACCATTGGAGGACCTTGCTCATGGCTGCCTTGTGGGGATGCATGTACCACAGGTACCACATTACCCTGATCTATGCCCACTGCAGACTGTCCATCGCCTAGGGACAATGGTGACAAAGGATGTAACGGCAGGATGACTGTGCGCATTGACAGGGTTGACAGCTGTGTACTGTCAATTGGCTGACCATTGGTGGACCCAGACACACCTTCCTGCACCATTACAGACATTTCATCATCATCAGTAGCTGGGGCACAAGATTCAGGTTCCCTGCTGCAGGTCACCAGAGCAGCACCAGAACCTACGGGAGGAAAACAGGGAACACAGATTACAGTCTCAACACATATTTGACAGAGATGCACTTCAATACTAATGCACACATTCAGAAATGGACACATGCACTCATGGACACTAACACACATGCACACATCGGCACAGGCACACTCGCACACATGCACACCCCACAGTAAACACACACATCAGTACCGTGTTACACTACTCTTAATTTAGTACAACTGGGTATTGCAGGTATTATTAAACACACTCACCAGCATGTCTACTACAGAGTTACACTACTCTTACTAGTATTATAAATTGTTTTTCAGGTAATGTTAAACACACTCACCAGCATGTATGGCCTGCCTCGTTGCTAGATGGGAGGGACCTGGAATTGTGAAGAGAGTAATGTCAGTGGGCACAAGTGTGCCATTTGTTTTGCACATGATACAGTACAGTAGTACACTAGTTCTCTTATAAACATCAGCTGCTCATAATGTCTGTATCACACATGCACAATTACATATCATGATGACAGATACATACCACATGCACACCTTATGCGTGCATGAAGTAACAGTGTACAGAACAGTCATATGTACATACCAGGAGTTAACTCTTATCTCACCCTTACCTCTCTTCAAACGACAACTCAAACTGTACTTCCAAAACCACTGGCTTTGTTCTTGTTGGACTCCAGGCTAACGTCCCTCTCCCCACCCTCTCTTTACCTTTAACCCCTCATTGTGCATAAAACCAGCTTCTACCCTGTTTCTTTCACCTTGATGTCCTTCTATGCTCTGACCTACTTCTCCCATCCCTCCCACCTCCTCTTGACTGTCTTCCTTCTTTTCCTCACTTCCCTTCTTGACTCCTGCCTCTTCCCTATTATTTTATCTTTCATACTCCTTCTACTTCTCTACCCTTCTGAGCTTTAACTATTATCTATATGGCTTTTGCCTTATTGCATAACCATTATGCTTTAGGTAGAATTGCTTTGAAACCGACAGTACATTGTGTATGACTCTAAACTGTTTGAGTTCCTTAAATGTATGTTAATTTAATTAACAGGCTGGTGTATATTTCTATTATGTTGGCTGTCTGTATTAACAACTTGTCTGTCTGCCTTTATTATGTTATATGTGGAGCTATTCTCCCCAGGCCTCTACTGAAAATGGACATATATCCAGCTAGACTATCTTGGTCAACAAATGTAAAAGTAATAACAATAAATAAATATGGCATCTTACCTGCACGCTCGGTGTCTTGCTGCTGTGTGGATCCAACCTCCATCATGATGCATGACTGTTGCTGTTGTTGTTCTGGGGCTGGATCCCCAACACTTAGCAGTAGCCCCTCCTGTCTGGTGAGGGGGGGATGTGTGGCCACCCCCCCCCCACCTGTGGCAACCTGTTCCCTGTGGATATCTGCAGCACGCTGGCGGACATTTCTAATCAAATCACTGCAGTGATGTCTCACCTGCTCATATGTCCTATCATGCATGCCAACATCATTTATCCTGCTAACTAGGTTTTGCCACAGTGCAGACCTCTCCTGCTGATTCTGGGTGGTGCGTGAGAACAGGATGGCATAGTCACGCACCAGGCTCTGGTGAATCACGTCATCCTCTGCAGCAGAATATGCGGGGTTCCTTTTTGGAGCCATGTTAACCTGGAAAGGTACACAAACAGGTTATCAGCATAGTATCTCAGCAATACATGGTACACATTCTATACAGGGAGTATTAAATTGTACTTATTACTGCTTGGTTGTAACTTGATTACAGTGTAGCTATCATTCTAAGTCATTTGGACTAAGCACTTGGCCTTCAGACCAGTTGTTTTACATTAGGGAGGTTTGTGGCAAGCACTGTGGTGGCAGGACACATATCATTCATCCGTTGAAGTTGGGAACTGCTGATTGAGGGCCCAGTGTACAAGTGTATTAGTTCTGGTATAGGCAGTTGGCCTTCAGGCCAGTTATTTAACATTAACAAGGTTTGTGGTCTGCACTCGTGTGTGACAATAGGCTGTACTCTGCCATTCATAGCTGGGGATATCTGGATTCAGGTTTATAGTGCCTGCATATTTGAGCTGTATCTTACTGACATTGCTACACCTTATTTGCTGTAGCAAACACTACATCCAGGCCTCCTGGATCTACCTTTGTTTATATGCTTGTTATTTGTTAGCTTGTTATTTCACTAGTATGCTACTTCCACATAATACACAGCTTCTCAACACTTCTGTGACTCACTACTGATATCTGCATTGCTTACTGTACGTATTTCCATGTTACACATGACAGCAAGTGACTGCTTGTCATTGTTGCATTTACTTAATTGTGACACATTGCACTTAGGTTACCTGGCACTTGCTCACTGACGCTTTTATATCAGTCAGCAGTAGTAGGTAATATCAGTACACCCTCACTCCCCACTTGTTTTCAATTATTACAGAATTCACAATAGTATTCTAGCATGTCCAAAGGTCAGTTGTCAGTTCCCTCCCCAGTCCAGCTGGTGAGTGTGGTACTCCAGAGACAATGTTAGAACAGCTGCATGTACACAGACAACCCCCTCCTCCTAACAACAAATTCAAACTCATGTGAGTGATGCAACCATATACCAAACTGGAGGCTAGGCTGTGTCTACTCAATACTGCCATAACCAGTCAGGTGGCGAAGGAAACTACACTTCCAGTCTCACATAGACCTACCACGACAGCAGAACTAACACATGATCACACATGAACATACTTGTAGGCTCAGACTACAGGTCTGCCTACGCAGCAGAGACCTCCTAAGCAGACACTCAGGCAACCACTACCACGGAAACAAACACGTGCAACACATATCACACAAAGCCAATGTGCTGAACACTCACAACCATTAACAGTAAACAACACACCTCATACACCTGTACTAGGTGCCTCTATCATCAGGCACACTGACATCACGTTCCTCAGGCTTAACGAGGAGAGGGTCACGGTGTGCAGCCTGTCGGGCACTATGACCTGCCACATAACACAAACACTCAGGTAACCCCAAGGCAAGTACAGGTATGACTCAGTCAATGTCCATGCTGGTGTGAATGACCTGACACATACCTCCCTGGACTACATGACATGAGACAGTACGGAGCTCTCTGAGCATGTAGCCCAAGACAGTTTGACCCTGACCTTGAGTAGCATCCTACCCTCACCAAGAACGATGCCACAATATCAAGGCACGATGATCCCTTCCAACAATTGACTGACATACTGGTGTCATTCACAGGTGTGCCAATGCCTGCCATCTTGGGGTGGTATGCTTTGCTAGGGACAGCTTGCACCTGTCACCCCTGTCCTATTGGAATTTGGCGGAGCCTCTTGCTACACCCATAGTGCCTGTATTAGGCAAGGCTCATAAGGCAAACCCACATCCATTTGTATCACAAAGGATGAGGAAGTAAGAGTGATGCTACTCAACACCGGAAGTCTAGACCTTAGGATGCACGCACTCAAAACCCTACTTAGCATTATGGACATCGATATCTGTGCAGTAACATAAACCTGTTTCAGGTTTCACAGGAGCACACCAGTACTACCAAGTTATAGCTGTTACCATTCTTGTCGGCCCCAACACTTGAACAAGGGAGGGGGAGTATCAATATTCAATGCAGATTCCCACGCCTCCACATTGGTGGCAAAGTACAACATAGGTGTTAGGCCATTGAGTACAGAAGACGTAGTTGGGGACCTGGGGAAGAAACATGGTAGCAGTCTGTCATTTGTCAACCACATGGCCAATGTGGAGTGAAAGACATGTTATATAGCCCAGCTAATCATGAGGGATTCACATGTATGGCAGGGGAGGTCATTGTGCCTCTTTACTCATCCATCATCAGGCCTATAATTGTGTACAATGCACCTTTTGGGATGTACCTAACCAGACACCTACAGCAACTGGTACAGGACAACAGTACCTCATCAAGAGGATGCAATGGCTCAAACAGATGTCATATGCTGCCCAGGTAAAGGAAATCCAGCTGGACTCAGTGGCATACTGCCTGTTCAGAGGCAATCTGTGCGTGCCATATACAGCCATGTCCTACCCAGCAGTAATGAACATGCTGCACCTCAGGCAATCAGAGTCCCATACAGCCACATGCTCAGGAGACCTGAACCTCAGCACTGACATACATGGACATGCTGGAGGGGCATATTCCTAACCAAGAGGCTCCCTTCACTCTGTAATGAGCTCACACTACAGGTTAGGCAGAGTCCCTCATTGACTCTCTTCCATAGGAATCTGGATGAGTGGATGGAGATCATAGTTGTACCCCAGGTATCACTTCTATGTCACTGTTAGACAGAGGCACAGTATACTAACGTCGGACAAGGGCATAGCAGCATAACTTGTAATTGGGTGGCAAAAGACAAACACATTCTACTAGGCTTATCAATGCCCTAGGGCAAATAGCCTAGTATGAACCTATGAACATGTGTGTACTGCTATAGTACTTCTGCCATATGTTGCATGTGTGTGTGTTGTGGGGGATGCACAGGTAATGGCCAGATATTTCTGCACAGGCGACATGTCTGACACACTCTGGGTGTTCATCCCTACATAGTGGATGTGTGTTACCATCCAACCCTGTGATGTGGACACACACTACTCAGCCTGGATATACATATCCCAACAACACCACAAGCACAGTACACTGCCTTGCTATGTATGCATGTAATTACACAGTTATTCACTAGTTATGACTGTGATGCTATCCATGCAGCCCATTGGGCCAGTGGAAGCCACAACACACACTGCCAGCCCCTTTGCATATGCTTACCACAGACATCCCACATACTGCATGTACTGTGCACACACATATCTAACCCAGAACATCTGCACACCACTTATTAATCCTGTCCAGTGGACTACAGATACAGGCACATTGTATAACAATAGCAGGAGGCTACTGCAGCACAGGGCAGATTCACATGAAGGCAAGGCAAGGCATCTGTGGTCAGCAGTGTTAAGATGCTTCACATTCACCAAATGCACAGATATTGGCAACATTGTTGCAGACAGTTTAGGTGCAGGTACCCCCCCCATTCTCCTACACATGTGGTATTAGTTATCCCAGATGACTGTAACCTCCCTATCCTCTCACATGTCCAGATGAGAGCCACCCTCAACATTTACAGAACACATAGCATCACTGTTACGAAATGGTATCCCTGGATGTGTGCTACGTTCACCCCTGGAGGACATAGCACCACATGACAGACTGATATTAATCCCTGGCCATACTACATGATATGTACCTGAACAGTGCCATACATACACAGTGGTCCCACACCAATGAGGAGTAACCTCTACTGACCCTGGTAACTACTGCATCATATGCACAACTGGCCTTGTGTTCTAAGCTATGGAAGTTTTAAGTATGGGCAACATGTACAGCAATATTACATATGTATATATTTCAGGACTATGTACACACAACCTATCTCATGGACATACCTATAGATAGTGAACTATGATACATTTGGAGGTGTCACAGTAAACAATATTAACCTGCTACTTTGCATTACCTGTGTTTGTGGCAGCTGTTGCTGTGTCAGTGGTGCTGCTTGCTGTTTTCTGCTGCTGCTGCTGGCAGTCTGTATATTTTCTTATTTCTGTCTCTCTCTCTTTCTCAGGTTTGTGCAATGACTGTATTGCATGTGTGGAGTGTGGGTACTGAATGCTTTTGTAGGTATCTGCATAGGCCCATGTGATGGCCTCTGCACCAATTGTAAGGCAGCATTGGCTAATTGCATGCAGCCAGTTGTGTACTGATTGCATGTCTCACTGTGATTTCAGGACAGTGCTATAAAAATGTATGTGAGCTAGGCATTGCCCTTTCAGATTGTAAGGGCGTGGACCATGCTGGTATGCTGTTGGAAAATGTTCTGTGAGTGTGAAGGTTAGTACATCTCTCATGCTTCATGCTGTGTTGTGAGTTCAGGTTGCTGCATTTCTCCCACCTGTTCCCTGTAGTGAGTGTGTATGCATACTGACACCCACAACTATATTTATTATTTATTGCTATATATACATATGTGTACATATACATACTGTCATATATGTACATTAGCTGACAATATTGGGTACAAGCTAACAATTTTCAGGGCTGTTTCTGTTAACACACACTAGTATGGGAATCCAGTAATTGGAACAGTGAAAGTCTGTCTGACATGCTTAGGGTAGTACACATACTATATTGCCTTTATCTTCATTCCTACTATTACATGTTTCACTTATTTAGCACTATATTTCTGTATGAGAGTCATGTCTTGCTGGTAGGTCATACAGACTAGTGTTACAATGGTCTTGTGGTAGAGCCTACTAGTATGCTTGTATTTTGCTTTCAAATTGAGTACAGGGTCTATCAATCAAAGTGCTGGAGGCACCTTCCAGCAGTTAAGGGGTTAGTAGGTCTCACAGGAGTCAGGCTATGTTGCAGATTCTGGCTGCTGCATTTATCTTCACTGTTTCCTGTAGTGAGTGTGTATGGATACTGACACCTACAACTATATTTCATATGTATTAATGTATATTTATATGTATGTATGTGTACATATACTTACCTTCATATATGTACATTACCTTACATTATTATGTACAAGCTGACAATTAGCAGGGCTGTTTCTGTTAACACTGAACTAGTGTGGGAATCCAGTAATTCGCTCATTAAAACTCTACCTGAAATGCTTTGGGTAGTACACCTCCTATATTGCCTTTATATTGATTCCTACTATTACATGTTATATTTATTTTAGCACGATGTTCTCATATGGCAGTCATGGCTTAGTGGTAGGTCATACAGACTAATGTTACCAAGGTCCTGGGTTTGAGACTGGCAGTGGGAATTTATTTTTTTTCCAAACCTTCAAAATGAGTACAGGACCTGTCAATCAAAGTGCTGAAGCCACCTTTAAGCAGTTAAAAGGGTTAGTGGGTCTCAGAGGGGTCAGGCTGTGTTGCAGATTCTGGCTGCTGCATTTATCTTCACTGTCTCCTGTAGTGAGTGTGTATGGATACTGACACCTACGACTATATTTCATATGTATTACTATATATTTATATATATGTATGTGTACATATACATACCTTCTTATGTGTACATTACCTTACATTATTATGTACAAGCGAACAATTAGTAGGGCTGTTTCTGTTAACACTGAACTAGTGTGGGAATCCAGTAATTCGGCCATTAAAACTCTACCTGAAATGATGCATTGGGTAGTACACCTCCTATATTGCCTTTATATTGATTCCTACTATTACATGTTATATTTATTTTAGCACTATGTTCTTGTATGGCAGTCATGGCTTAGTGGTAGATCATACAGACTAATGTTACCAAGGTCCTGGGTTCGAGACTGGCAGTGGGAATTTATTTTTCTTTCCAGGTTTTCAAAATGAGTACAGGACCTGTCAATCAAAGTGCCATAAAGGCACTTTTAAGCACTTAAAACCAGGTCTGCGCTCGTTTGCACGGAGCTCACGCATGCGCACTGGCGGTGAGCTCTGCTAACACCACACCAGCTTATTTTCTTTGAAAGAAAAGAAAAAGGGGTGACAGGAAAGTGGTGAAAAATGGGTCACAAAGAGGGTAAGACAGTAGGGAAACAAGCGTGGGATTTGCAGGAAGGATGTAGGTAAGGCCCATAGATGCCCATGTCTTTCGCAGCAACAGCTGTGTATTTCTATGTATTTTGGTGAGACATTTGAAACCTTCCACCCCTGAGAGAGGTGTCAGGACAACATTAATATTTGTTGTAGAGCCAATTGTAATTAACAGTTTAAATGTCCAGTGGACATGTGTGCAACATGGACAGCTATGTATGGGGCGTAATTTTTTTGTGGGACAGAGTGCCCTTTTTTTTTTTTCAGGTGAGAGTGGTATGTCAGGTGAAGGAAGTCGGTATAGCTGGGGAGGTAGGTTGGGTAGGTTAACAGACAAGACAGACAAGACGCATACAGGGGCAGTGTATGACACAAGTGGGGGGGTTACACAATTGACGGGGACGGAGGTTGGGATATCCAAGACGCATGAGCCCACAGATGGCAACAGTGGAACTGATATCCCCACCCATAGGCAGTTGCCACTGTTCCTTCACAGCCCAGGACGGGGCTGTGCTGGGGGCTGTGTAGGCGAGGCTATGGGCATGCCGTAAGCTGTGCCACCCGAGCCTCGAGCTGGCAGGGGCCCAAGAACAGAGTCTTGGATCTCCCTTCGCACCACAGACCGGACACCTTGGAGGGTGAGTGGACGTACTCCTCCGGCCATGCTTGCAGAGGGGGGACGGGCCCCATCCCCTGCAGCGCTTCCACCTGAAGGTGGCACAGGGCCACCGGAGGAGGGTCCAGCCTGGGCACTAGTGCCAGGTGCAGTCGCCAGCTGAGGTGGGAGAGGTGGGTCCGCTGGGACCCGCCTTCCCAAACATTCTAGGTTTGTGAGTAGTTATGTTAGTTTGGATTAGTGGCATTTTATTCCATTCAAATTAGTTGTAACAGCATGCATTGGTATTCCCATTAAACAAACACCCAGATATTCACACCATTGCACAACGGGCATATCAATATCACATGCATTATTTGAACAGGGATACACATTCAAACAACATGCAGGGTTGATTGATGGCAACAGGCCATCAGGTTTGCAGGTATGAACAGGGCACATGCACAAACAGACATGCATATATTTTTTAAACGGACAAATGTTTGGTTAATGAAATGTTCACATACCAATATTTAGTGGGTGTTTACAATTGCAATTATAGGATGGGGTGGAGAAAGGAAATGATGACACATTCATAACTTACACATTGATATACATTTGTAATAGGTACACAATTAACTTGAGTCTGATTTTTTAAAATGATTTTTATTTGGCTGTCATGCTAGACCTGTTACAAATACATCACTATCCTACTTATTTTGAATTTGATCAGATACATCATCCTGCTACACTTTGATGACAGGACAGGGGACAACTATGGCTGTTTAGTCTGTCAGATAATCATTCATTCTATCTGCAAATTGTTTACTTTTATCATCATATACAGATTTTGGCCTAGACATTCCAGATTCAGACACACTGAAATCAGTTTGGGATGTTAATATGTACTTCCCACATGCATTTAGTTCTGTAGAAACACACTGAGGCTTATATATTCAGGGGTTATTACTACTTTATTTATTCATACATGACCCTTTCTGTCAGTCTCACACATCCTGTAACTTCACAGTTCAGGTTGGTACTTCTAGGCTTTGTTCACATATTAGACCTGTGGTGATTCAAACACTTTCCAACAGCCTCACTTCTGTCATGATTCAGCATTTCAACAGGGGATAAATCTCACATGTGACTACCTCAGATTCTGAAGCTGTACTCTGGAGACTACTGCAGGTTATACTATATTTAATTAATGGTGGGACATCTGTATTACAGCACTATTTATTTCTATCAATTATATTTCCAGTTACACTTGCATACTGATGAACTTGTTTTAGCCATACCTGCAGACTTTTAATTCTTGCTTGCACATTATATTACTTTTAATCAATACACTGCAGTGTTCTGATACATGCTACACTATAATATTTATTTACAAGTACTAGGTGGGGTTACTAACCTGCATGGTGGCGCAGCCACGCCAGCCTATGGTCATGCGTCTCGCAGTTCGCAGAGCAGACACCTGCAACTGTAATACAAAGGAAGTAATATTGGACTACACATCTCCATGGTATCAGCTAGTTGAAATACTTGCATACATGAGTAAAATGTAACTTACTCAGTAGTGGGGCGTTGGGCATATCCCGGGCCTCCTGGATCCATTGGGTCAACTGGTCTTGCTTACGCCGCTTCAGGTCCGCATGGTGATGACGGACCTGCTCACCAGTGCGTGGAATGCCAGTAGCACTGGTCAGATCATGAGCCAACCGGTCCCATGCCTCCGACCTATATGCTCCCCATGAGACCTGGCCCTGCATGAGTTGGGCCTCATGACGGTGGACTAGGAGCCAGACCATGTATCTGGACTCCTCAACGCCCCCAACGCTGTGCTCGAAAGCAACGTCCCTCACCTACTCCACTCATGCTGACTGCAGGTCTGTTCTACAATCGGTTATGCTGTGTATTCCCGCCTATGGGGCTTATATATACCACTTTTCCCGCACATTTCTGTGATTGGCCGTTTTGGAATTGTATCTGCTTCACTGAAAATGCTGTATCATGCTCCATTCTGGATTTTATCCCATATATATGCTATTTCTGCATTTCTAGGTATTGCTGTCATGGCTTAGTGGTTTAGTACCTTGACTCTAGTGCATGGTATCCTGGGTTCGAATCTGACCACTGATTTTTAATTTTCCTGACAGAAATGAGTTGAGGACCTGTCAATCAAACATGCCATAAGCACTTTTAAGCACTTAAAAGCGGAGCTAACGCATGCGCACTGGCAGTTAGCTTGTGGGAGCGGCTCGCAAACGGTGTGCGCTGGGATAAACCTTAATTGGCTAGTGACACACATGTTAAGCTGAGCACAGCTAGTTGCAAACAGTTTCAGCCTGTTAAACCGGTGCTTAGCAACGGGCATGCAGTTTGCAGTTTTTTAAACACTACGCAGCTATGGGAACTCTGTCTCACAGCAGCTTAGCTATCAGTACATTTCTAATTATTTTTATTATTGTGTTACTTCAAAATATATGCTCCATTTCATTCCATTTTACAAAAGGGTATACTTTTACATTTGTACAATACTGTCAGGGGCCTTTCTAGTGCCTACTTACAAAAATAAAAAGGTTGTTGTGTGGGCTCGAACCCTGCCTGCCTACTCTTAAGCCGGCAACTCTACCGCTAAGCTATTTCTTCTTGGTTTACTTTGCATATTTAGTTCTCATATCCTTCTCCACTGCCTGCTAACTGCAATTGCGCTAGTAGCACACCCACGCACACAGTAGCACACATTTACGGGGTTTAAAAAAAATAAAACAGTTTTTATTTTCATTTTATAGCATCTGTTCACTTTGTACACTGATGGTCTGTGGGGGAATGTGTTGTGTAGTGTGTTTATTTACATTTCCATGGCATCTCTCGTGGCTGTTTACTTTCAGCCATTCTACACTTCCGGGGGCATGTCTGCATGCAGGGCTTAGCCTACGGACACGCCCCCTACTCTTACATGGACCATGTAAGAGTTACAGTGTGATTCAGCATGCCTCATGCACCTCATGCATATGCATGACATGCTGACATCACACTGTTTAACTGCAGCCTCCGTGTAAGAGTTATAACTCTTACACGGAGGCTTCGTGAATCTGGCCCATACACTTTTTTCTTCTGGCTATAACTGCTGCAATTATCAGAGGATGCTATTTAAATCTTTATTATCCATAGTATTTATGTTCTGATTTTTGAATAAATCACATATCAACAAATAAAATGAATTTACTTTAAATATAACGAAGGTCTGATTATTAAGAAAAAATAAATAGTTAAAAATGTGGGTAACCCTCTGCTTGTATGTCTTCTGAACACTGTCTTTATTTTTTTATTGCTTGAGTATTTTGCATATTAGACTTCAAATATTATGTTATTAGTTGTCCAAGTACTTCTTACACTCGCTTTGTGAAGTGTCATCATATGTTGCCATGGTTGTTAAAACCTTCAGTCCTATATGATGTGCATTAAAGGAAAACTCCACCCTAGAACTAAACATTCTGTTTTTTTTTCCACTCTGTCTTAGTTTCCTAACCTATATTAAAACCTCAAAATCACTTTAAGTGCTTTATTTGTAATTTTAGCCTGTTTTGCACAACATGGCTACCAATGGGGCTTGATGTATCAATGTGGTCTTGTTCTCCCTCAACCTTTCTCTTTCCCATAATGCTTTGTATGACTCATGCCAGACATAAGGAAGTAACTGAATTCCCATGCCATTGACATATGATGGGATTTGTGAGGGTCATTGTTATTTTCTTTACCTTCTGTAAAAGGACTGCTTCTTTTCTATATCTAATCACACTAATTTATGTTTGGCTCAGACCTTGTTTTACACTATACTTAGAAGTTATCCAGCTACAGCCAGAAAACTAAGTTGCAGGCCTTTGTTCAGGGTTTTCTTTTGTAGTCTAAGAGGAATTGATTCTGCAAGGGTCTGTCAGTGCAGTGACAGTTTCAACATCTCTGCAGTAGTATGGGGGAGGGGACTTTCAATTCCTTTTGGATCATCCCCATTGAATTCTGCTTACATTTTTATTCACAAATTTTATACCAAACACAGAAATTTAATTCATTGCAAAATGTATACCCCACTCTTTAGTACATCACCTAAACCTTTATTTTTCTCCTTATTTAAAGCAACCCCTTCATCTCTAGACACCTGTTTGTGCAAATTAATACTTTTATCCAAATTTTTTCGCAGTTATTATAATGTCACCTGCATATGCTAACAGAACTGGAATTTTTAACCCTTCAGGTGTTATATATCCCACCTCCTTCATTTTGTAATTTAGTTCACATACTATCGCATTCATAACAATTGCAGAGAGTATACAACTCAACTTTATTCTCTTTTTCTGTTAAAGTTTTACTTTCCATGTTTTTTCACTATCTTCTTTTTTCTTTAAACCTTTTTTGTATGTATTGTACTGCACTATTCATAATCTTTTGCGCTCTTTCTAGTTCTCTTTTTACATTTATTTTTATCATTACACTACCATCTTCCTTTATTAATCTGCTTACGTAACACAATACTTTTCTTTCCTTGTAAAAATATCTTTACTTGTGTAACAAATTCTTGTACTTTTCTTGATTTCTTTCATACATTTTTTTGTAGAAGTACTTTCTGTTATGTTCTAAATCTTCCAATGCATCTTTATTTTTTTTATATTTTTGTTCTTTTCTCACATCATATTGCCACTGTAAAAAAATATTTTTTTAATATTTTTCCTTAAATATCATCCACCATTCAGACCAATTTTTATAAAATGTTCTCAAAGTAGTATGATCTTTCCATAACTATATTACTAATCTCCTTCTTCATTCCATGTGTTTTCATTTATCCTTTTATTCCTTTACCTATTTTTATATATTCCTTGTTTTTGTTTGCCTCTAGCCATATAGAAGAGGATCAGAACATCTTGTTTCTACTACCTCCCCTTTTCCTTTAACTAAACCTTCTGATATTATAAAATAATCTGCTTCAGTTCTATGCATACCTCTTTTGTAAGTCCATGAATTTTTGTCCCAAAATTTTAACTTGCCACATCTTATGACTTCTAAGAATTTTCTTGTATCATTTACTTTCTTTTTATGCTTGCCACTTGAATTACAGTCACATGTTATTATAATATTCACATGTATCACTGCATAGTCCAAAATCTGATGAAAGAAGCATTCCCTTTCTATACAGTTAGTACAAGCTTATAATGTTATACTTGCCCTTTCCATCTTAAATCAACAATAGTTATTTTTTCTAAAGTTACATCTAATATCTTTACAATATTTCTACAGAGTATGGCTACTGCAGAACATCTCTCATTTCCCAAATTCCAGATTATCTTTCCTACCCATAGTTTACTGATTTGTAATCTTTTTTCATTTGTTAAAAATCTTGTGTCTTTTGATATTATTATATCTACATCACATGTATTACAACACTCCAAAATTCCTATTCTTACTATGTTCATACCTCACAGCAAGAGGTTCTCCCATTCGATTCTCGGTTGGCATGTGGGGAGTGCCTTCTGTGTGGAGTCTGCATGTCCTCCCCGCAGTTGGGTGGGAGTTCAAAAGACATACGTAAATGGGCGTGCCTTCGTTGAATGTTGAACGTCGAGCTGGCACTTCGGCGTTCGTAAAAATCTACTGGCAATCATTAGCGGTCCAGAGTTCCGCTATGACGATGCCTAACCGGGAAAAAGTCGAAAGACAAACAACTATGTTCTTAATACTATTCACATTTACAAAAAACACTCTAAAATTTTCATTTCCCTTTTCCTTAAATTCATGGTTTCATAAGTTCATTGCTAATTACTAGGCTAGTTTTCTCAATAGTCCACTCTAAGCCTAACCAGTTTCCTTTCCCAAGGTGAGAATCAAACATTTTACCATTATACCTAGCTCCAGTCATTAGTTGTACATATATTCTTTATCATCCATTTCCTTTCTTTTTTCTTTTGTACTTCTCTTTAAATTTTCTTTTTGTCTCTGTTACACTTTTACCAATAAAATTCCCTTTCCCTTTTATGTATTTATTTACTTAACATTTGTTTACCAGGAAAGTCTGACTTGGAACAAAGCCAATTTTCAGCGGCACGGGGAGAAATGATCCATACAAGTTCATAGGTGTTAACTAGGCTAATGGCCGTTGAGCCTTTTCAAGCCTAGCCCATAGGATTACCTTGGCATCTTGCCACCTGCCTTAGTTCCCAGTGACTCTGTTGAGTAGAGCCACTGGAGTGATCCCTGGGGTGAATTTTCTATTTCCCATCCACTCATCAAACTTTCTCTCGAAGAGGGCCAGTGAGGTGCTCTGTTAGACATGTATGGGAAGTCTATTCTTTAGCATGGACAGTCTCGGTGAGTTATGAACCTGTCCCTCCAGCATATTCTGTTGATTGTGGTAATGAGGTTGAGGTCTCTGGAGCGTGTGGTGCAGAGGGATTGGTATTTCTTTAGATGTAGCATTTCTAACAGTCTAAAGTCAGACATGGCTTTGTAAGTCAAGCAGAGATCGCCTCTAAGTAGGCAATATGAGACAAAGAATAGTTGGAGTTTTTTGAGTCTGTCCATTTAAGACAAGTGTGTAAGGCATAGGATCGTCTTTTAGGTACTTTAGGGGCCTTTCCAGTTGTTGCAAGTGTCTAGTGGGGTACATAACAAATGGGGCATTGTACTCAATGATTGGCCTAATGAGGGAAGAGTAGAGGGAGACAATGGCCTCTTTCTTCCTGGATGCAAAACCCTTATTAATGGGATGTGCCACATAGAACGCCTTCCGTGTTCAGTGGACTACCATCGATGTGGTAAGTCATGGGAGCTGGGGTTTTCCCAAAGGGGATGACCACACATTATTTGGCATTGAGTTAAGGCCATGGTTCTGACACCAGTCATTGGTCTCAGTGAGGCCTTTGTGTAGGATGTCAACATTACTTGCGGGGGTTAATAATAGCTCCCAACTTGCGATCGTCTGCATACTTTGTCAGCCAGAGTCCCTTCATGCTGGCCTGGGCTTCAGAGAAGTAGATACCAAACAGGAGAGGACCCAAGACCGAACCCTGAGGGACTCCACTCATGACTGGTCTGCAGTCTGACTTGGAGTCAGCTACTTTCACACTGTGGGTTCCATCTGTGACCCAGTTTGCAACCCACCTAGTGATATAGGGGTTGATGCCTAGCTTAGTGAGTTTTTCTATGATTCCTGAGTGGGGAATGGTATCAAAGGCCTTGGCCAGATCAAGGTAGGCTGTATGAACCACCTTGCCTTCATCCACAGCTGTGGTGACTGACTCAAAGAAGTCAACCAAGTTGAGCAGGCATGATCTACCCTTTACAAAACCAAACTGTGTGGGATCCAGAGTTTGGAGATTCCCTATATTCTTGTTTATTAGGTCCATGATGATGCATTCCATAGTTTTGCATAACAGACTCGTCAGGCTAATGGGGCGATAGTTCCCAGGGTCTGTAGTCGCTCCTCCTTTGTGGAGTGGGATGACTGTAGCAGTGCGCCATTTGGTAGGGACAAAGCCTGAGGTGAGGCTGTGATTGAAAAGGGGCATACAGGTGAGGTGCCAGTTCACTCTGTAGTTCATGCAGAACACAGACAGGGATATTATTAGGTCCCATAGAAGCTATATTCCTGGCCTTGGACAGTGCTGATTTAACCGGTGCAGCAGTAATACTGGGTGTCTGGCAATCTACTGGTATTGCGATTGGTCCTTTGTGGGGGTAAAGTTGGCACTGAATCTGTCGGCCAGTATATTGACAATATCTGTTGGCTCAGTATAGGAGGTACCATTGTGCAGTAGCTCAGAGGAAATCTTGGTATTGCCATGGAGATTCTTTACATAATTATAGAAGGCCTTGTGGTTGTCTATTATTTGCTGCAGTTCTGTTTTCATAGCTAGCTTTAGAGGATTTGATGAAGGATATCAACTTTTTGTTGAGACTGATAGGGGAGTTTTTCCCAGTCTTGGGACTTCAACTTATTGTCTTACCCAATGTTAGCTGCACCTGAAGTATCTCTGATGCGTTATGTTGGGCTACCAGTCTGGAGGTGTGCGCATCTTTTATGAATATGGAAACACCACCACCTTTGGAGCTTTGGTCCAAGTTCTGGGGCCGAAAAGTGTGGAATAAGTTATAGCCTGGTAGTGCAGAGGTGCTTTCTGCTGCCATGAACCAGGTCTCTGTTACAGCACAAATGTCAATTTTCTCCATTTTAAGGAGTGCTTCGAGCCACTGCATTTTGAGATTTAGACTTCTAGCATTGAGCAGCATGACCCTCAGATTGCATTTGTTTGTAGCTGTTACAGTGGTAATTTGGTCTTTGGAACACCACTTAAAAAAGGCACTGTAGGGGTGGCAAGAGCCTTGACCAGTATCTGGAAGCCGAGGGGTGACAGATGCAGGCGATCTCTGGCAAAGCATCGAGGTCTGTCAGTCATGTCATCCCAGGCAGACAGATACTGGATCTCCTTAGAATGACACCAGAAACTTAGCCAATTGTTGAAATCAACCATTTTCTGCTTGTACTGTGGTATCATTCTGGATGATGGTAGGATGCTGCTCAGGGATAGGGTCATACCCACCTTGGCTACGTCATCTGAGAGCTCCGCCATGTCTCTCTTCATGTAGTCCAGGGAGGTACATCTCAGATCATTCACACCCACATATACAATGATAGAATCATGTTTGTACCTGTTGTTGAGGGACCTGAGTGTGTGCATTATGTGGCGGATCCTGGCATCTGACAGGCAGCTGACTGTTAATTTCTCCTTATTCAACCTAGTGAGTGGGACATCAGTGTGCCTCACTATTGAGTCACCTATGAATAGTGTGTTGGGCATGCTGTTTTACCTTAGGGGCTTTGGTTTTGCGGTACACTGTTTAGGAGAGTTGTGTTTCATGATTAGTGATGTGTTGTTGTGGTCAAGTGCGTTTATGCCTTGGAGAGCTCTGCTGTTTGGGTAGATTTTTATTGAGAGCCTCTGCAAAGGTGGATGTGTGGTTTGTGTTTTTATGTGAAGGCAGTGTTGGTGTGTGTTCTGGAGGGATATGTGTTCCATGTGGCGTGGTGCAAGTGTTGACCTTCTCCTCTTCACCAGCTATTCCGGTCTTGGCTGGAGAGTGCATGGCTTCCAACCTGAATATACAAGTGCATCTGTTGCAAGTTTGAGTGTTGGGAGGTAAGAAGAGAGGGTTGTTGGTGTACATGAGGCAGTTGCTACATTGCCTCAGGATACCCAAGTTCATCAGGTTAATAACAGAAAGCACAGGGAACTGACCTTTAGACATGCCTGGAGGGGTGGGCATTAATAATAAGTACTGGAGCCATTTCCTTGTAGAACATTTAGTGCTGGCAACACTTTTGTGTGCTACAATAATTGCTACAAGAAGTCTTGTAAAGTGCTAGACTAATAAGCTAGTAAAAGCACAAGAGAGGAGACAACTAGCAAGATCTAAGGGAAAAATTGAAGAGCAGACTTTGGCACTGCTGAGAAGCTTACAAACAGTCCTGGATACAGCAAGTCTCTATCTGGACTAGACTAGTTACAGGAAAAGTGCAAACTCTGGCGTTTAGACCAGAAAGTTGAAAGAGATGGAAAAACTGCCCAAACAACCAATAAACTACAATTTCTGTGCCAGAAACCACTCCTCTTGTAGTAGATAGGCTACCTCATGCTTACCACTCCCACTGATAAGCTAGAAGGCTTCTGTTCAACACAGAAAGGCTTGGGGGGGCTGAGAAGCTAACAACCAGTCCTGGATACAGCAAATCTGTATTTGGACTAGACTAGTTACAGAAAAGGCAGGAAACAAGCTGAGATTTTTTTTTGTTAACAGAAAAGCAGCTAAAACAGCCCTAGAAACAATTCAAGTGCAGTGCAAATGTGGGCTTTTAGACCAGAAAGTTGAAAGAGATGGAAAAACTGCCCAAATGGCCAATAAACTGCAATTTCAGGGCCAGAAACCACTCTTGTGGTAGACAGGCCACCTAATGCTTACCACTCCCTCTGATAAGCTAAAAGGCTTCCCTCCAACACAGAAAGGCTTGGGGGGCTCAGAGGCTTACAAAACAGTCTTGGATACAGCAAATCTGTATCTGGACTAGACTAGTTACAGAAAAGGCAGGAAACAAGCTGAGATTTTTTTTGTTAACAGAAAAGCAGCTAAAACAGCCCTAGAAGCAATTCAAGTGCAGTGCAAGCTAGCACCCTTTAGTGTGTAGCAATATTAAAGCAAATACAGTTTAAATAAATGCAATTTATTCAAACTGTATTCTGAACTGAATTCAGTTATTGTTTTATTCAACTCTGAACAGTTAAAAAGTGCCAAAAATACTTAGCTGAGAAGCACACTCAGTCATAACACAAGGAGATTCTAGCAAAGTTTCTTTTTTTAGTAAAGTGGAAAGGGAGAAAGGAGAAACCGAAGATAAAAGAAGTTATGTCTTACCATAACGTTCCATCTATGTTGTTGATCTTCTTCCATTCATCACTGATGGGTTCGGTTTCGAGCCCTAGGAACCGTGTCGGCCAAATACCGAGATCGCATACACCAAAAAACTCTCGAGTTAAGTTGCTACCCACAATGCCCTTCTCCCAGTTACATCAGATCGAGTTTGCCAAAGACAACAGATAGCAGCAGAGGCCATTTCTATGCAAAGAAAACCCTGAGACACCTCCAGCACCCATAAGAGCCACCAGGAGCCTATGGAGAGGGACAGAGGGAGGATATGATGAATGGAAGAAGATCAACAACATAGATGGAATGTTATGGTAAGACATAACTTCTTTATCTAATGTTGTTAATCTTCTTCCCATTCATCACTGATGGGACAGAATCCCAAGCTACCTGATATACCTGGGTGGCTCTTATGGCAGAACATTCCTAAGCACCATAGAGCCAAAAGCAGCTCTTCCTCTAGAAATCACATCCAATTTGTAATGCGTGATGAAGGTGTGTGGTTTAGCCCAAATGGCTGTGATGCAGATATCATCCATAGAGGCTCTAGAATGGAAGGCTACCAAGGAAGCTACAGCCTTAGTTGAATGAGCTTTGATAGTGTGAGGTCTGGTTTCATTAGCACATGAATATGAAAAGGATATACAATCTCTGAGCCACTTAAAGTGACTTTAGAAGCATCATTTCCCATTCTGGGACCAGAGAAGGAAATAAAAAGTTGGTCAGACTTATGAAAAGATTTTGTCCTGTCCACGTAGAAATGTAATTGCCTGTGTACATCCAAAGAATGTAGACAGTATTCACCTTTGTTAGAAAAATTGGGGAAAAACACTGAGAGTTCAACTGACTGGTTCATAGAGAATTTAGACACCACTTTGGGCAGGAAGGATGGATTAGTGCGTAGAGATACTCTGTTTTTATGAAATATGAGATAAGGCCTATTGACACATAGGGCCTGTAGTTCTGAAACCCTTCTTGCAGAAGTGACAGCCACCAAAAAGAGAGATTTCCAAGACAAAAATTTGATATCGCATTTGGCAGCAGGTTCAAAGGGAGGCTGGGACAAGGCCTGTAGTACAAGTGATAAATTCCATGTTTTTAACAGGCATTTGAGTGGAGGTCTACTGATAAACACTCCTTTAAGAAGGGTTTTACAAAGTCGAGTGGACATTACTGGTGTGCCTTGTAAACCGTTGTGAAAATTGGAAATTGCTGCTAAATGAACTCGTATAGTAGATGCAGACACTCCATGCTCGAAAAGTTCAGATAGATATTGAAGGATAGAAGAAGTAGTGGCTGAAAAGGGGTCCAACCATCGTTCTACAGACCTTTTCCATTTATCTCTGTAAAGTCTTCTGTTGGATGGTTTGTGAGAGGCCAGAATAATACCACGAACATTAGAAGGCAGGGCTGCTTACCTGGCAACTAACGGAAGTGGAGAAGCCAAGCTGTCAGTTTTATAGTGGACACGTTTGGTTGTGTCAACCCTTGGGGGTGGGAAATTAGGTCTGGATGGGTGTCCATAATCCATGGAGGCTGTATCAGGTGAGGCCGGAGAAAGGGGAAATGCACTTGATGGGGCCAGAGTGGAGCAATGAGGATTACCTTGAATCTCAACCGAGTTGCTTTCTTTAGAAATAAAGGTATCAAGGGGCTTGGAGGGTAGGCATATAGGAGACCCGTGGGACAGAGCGTCTCTAGGTGACTTTCCCTCCAGGGGAAGTAGGGCAAAGTAGCTGCTGCATTTGTTGTTCGTGGGAGAAGCAAAAAGGTCGCAGCAAGGCTGGCCCCATCGGCTGAAAATCTCTGCCGCTATCTTGGGATTGAAAGACCACTCATGGGGGAGCAGAAAGCACCTGCGTTGCTATCAGAAAATGGTTGGAAGCTATCGCCCATTGTCAAATTCTAATGGCCTCGTGGCACAGGGGATATGACTTGGTTCCTCCTTGTTTGTTGATGTACCAGACTACTGACATATTGTCTGACTGAATCGCAATAGTTCCAGAGGGAAGGAGTGGGTGGAGTGCTTGCAACGCTAATAGCACCACTCTACTCCAGAACACTGATGTGCAGATCAGCCTCTAAATTTGACCACGTGCCTTGGACTGTCTTTCCCTGAAAATGCCCCCACCCACCCAATCAGGGAAGCATCCGTGGTCACTATGGTGCAGGGCTGAGGGGACTGAAAGGGATGATGCCACAATTCCGCTTCTGGCCTCATCCACCAAAGAAGATCCTGCTTGCACAAATTGGTTATGAGAATCTGCGAGTCTAGAGGATGAATGTTTGCAGACTACTGTGTCAGGAGGAGCCATTGTAAGATCCTCATGTGTAACCTCGCAAGGGGAACTATAGGGATGGCTGCAGCCATAGACCCCAGTGCCTGAAGAACTTCCCTTGCTGACACTCTCGTTTGACAGAGTATCATACGCACTTGCGATCTTAGTCTCTGGAGTCTGTGGGCTGGAAGAGATACCAGACAAGAACGAGTGTCAAGTACCACCCCTATAAATTCCAGTTGTTAAGTGGGGTCTAGGTTGGATTTTTCCCAGTGTACAGTTATGCCTAGGGACTCCGCTAGAGAAAGGGTGTATTGGAGAGCCATTGTCAGGAGATGCTTGGTTGGGGCGGAGAGGAGCCAATCGTTCAAATATGGAAACACCTGGAATCCTCGAAGTCTCAGATGAGCTGTTACCTCTGCTAAGCATTTCGTGAACACTCTAGGGGCCGTCGAGATGCCAAATGGCAGGGCACGAAACTGATAGTGATTGGCTCCTAGCCAGAACTGAAGGAGACTCCTGGAGCACTTATCCGTTTTGATGTGGTAATACGCATCCCGGAGGTCTATCGAGCACATCCAAGCATCCTTCCTCAGAAAGGGGAGGATGGATTGAATAGTAACCATGTGGAATTTGGTTTGAACAACTGATTTAAGTGGCTGAGATCCAAGATGGGTCTCCAGCCCTTGGCCTTTTTTGGCACTAAAAAGAATCTTGAGTAAAACCTGGATCCACATTGGTCTGGAGGGACTGGTTGGATGACTCTTTTTTGACATAGCTTCAGTATTTCTGAAGCTGCTTCTTCCCTTTGGTGGTGTGGAACATCAGGAAGGTTTTTGGGCATTCTAGGAGGGGAGGATAGAGGGATGTAGTAGCCTCTGGAGATTATGCTCTGCACACATCGATCATTTATAATAGAGCATCAGGCAGCTTGATGCAGAGAGAAATGACCCCGACTGCTTCCAGAGGAAAGCAATAGGGCAATGCTTCAGGAGTGCTGATAAGACCGCCCAAAGAAGGAATCTCTGGGGTCTTGATTCCCTGGAACCCTGTGCCCCTGAATGGGCATATTCCACCATTGTTACCCCCTCTACCTCTGGGGGAATCCTCGCCACGTGCATTTCGTAAAGGGCCCTGCAATTTTTTTATGTCAGATTTTTCAACTCCTCTGGTTCCTAAAATAGGAATGTTGAGGTTTGGAATAATGCAGGCCAATGGCAGACAGAGTCTTTCCATCTTGTTCGCACCTGGCCAGAGTGTCTTTCACTTTGGAGCCAAACAAGGCTGATGGCTCAATAGGGGTGTTTACAAAGGAGGACTTGAAGGATTCCACCAGTTCACATATGCGCATCCAGGCATGACGCCTCATAACAATGCCTGTATCTACAGCTCTAGATGCCCCTTCAGTTGCGTGAGACAGCAGCCTCATGGACGAATTGGATATGGACTCAGGGGTGGCAAGTTGAGAGGCAACTTTGTCTCACGGCTCATCAGAAACTTGATCCATGAGAGTTCCAGAAAGCTCAGTGATTAGTTCTCTTTGGAGCCTCGTAAAATGTGCCAGATAATTCAGGGACCTAACAGCAAAGGTCACTGAAGCAAAAACTCGCTTCCCCAGTCTGTCCACTGCCCAAGACTCTCTGTTGGGTGGGTGAACAGTAGGACTTTCTTCCGCTAGGTCCTTTTTAGTGGCCACCGCCACAACCATTGCGTCAACTGGCAACCCCTTAGACCAATGTGGCTGTACCTCGGGGGGGAGAGTATTTTATCAGGTCTCCTCGGGATGGTTTCTATGGAGTCAGGATTCCATTAGGCACGCTGCAGGATCAGTTGTACCAGCTTGTCGGCAGGTGAGGTCACCCAAGAGGTAGAAGGCTGGTTGCGAAAAGCCTGCAGAAACACGGATTCATCCAAGGAGTGGTTGGAGGGCTTCCAGCCACCCCCTCTGTTTTAATATTTCAAGGATGTCTCCAAATGGGATATTATCTGGGGTGGCCATGGGGACACCTCCCCATCATCGTAATCCGTGTCCGCAGTCAGCAACTCTTCAGGCGAGTCACTGTGCTTCCTCTTGCACGACTTTTTCAGAGGAGGTTCCTTAGTGGGAGTTTCTAAGGAAGACTCGGAGGAAGGGGCATCCCGGACATGGATATCTTGAAGCTTTTCCCCGGTGTCCTGGGGAGGTGGCCTGTGCTAGCTGTAGCTCAGAGGGAGCAGAAGGGAGTTCTGACATCTATGGAGCACCTCCAGAGGTAAGCACTCTCTCCATCATCTGGAAAGCAGGCCCACCCAAAGAAGAGTGGGAGTCCGGAACCGAGTAAGACAGCCTTGGAACCAGGGTCACACCCTGCAACATCGGACCCTCTCCCAGAGATGGAGCCTCCAACCAGATTGGAGCCAGCGAAATTTCCAGAGCTGAGGACGGTACCGATAAGGTACTCGGTACCGTGCCCTGAACAGAGGAACCTGCTCCCCAACCATGAGATGGAGGAAGGGATGGTTCTGACAAAACCGAAAACCAAAGAGTCGACCTTGGGGCCTCAGTGACAGGCACTGTCAGTGCCGGGGGGGGTTCCACCACAGTTGTCGGAACAGAGAGCTTCGGTACTGTGAAGTCCGAAGGAGGAGAATACTTGGGAATACTGGGAAGGACAGCACCCGGTCCCAAATAGGGATGAGTCTTAGGCCCATACGAAATCCCTCTGGCTGTCAACAGCTGATCCAACAAGTGCACCACATTGTGTTCGGATAGGCTCCTGGTGGACCTAGTGGATAATCCTGAAGGAGAATCTAGCCGGTCCAAGAAGCGGCTATAAGCATGTCCTGCAAATGGATCCAGAAAAGGAGACTATTGGGTCCGGGAGGTCCGAAGGAGGAGACTACATGGGAGGAAATGGCACCATGCTGTCTAGTTTGGAGAGAGGTAGCAAGGGTGAGGATATTGCCAGCGCCAATGGGGGAACTTGTAATCACAGGAATCGGTTCCTGAGAAGTCGGCACTAAAGGTGGAGCTGAAGCAATTAAGGACGGTGCCAGTCGAGAGTCTGTGCCGGAGGTAGCTTCGGCACTAGTTGTCACTGGAATGGTAGAAGGCATCACAACAGAAGTCGGAGCAGAAGTCAAACCCATAGTAGTCGGAGCCGAAGAAGGGGCTGTTTGGTCCGATGAAGTCTTGTGGAGCTTATGCTTGGAATTCTTACCTCTGTCACCAGAAGGTGAGGAGGGATCAGAATGTGGCCGTTTTTTGTGTTTAACTGGAGGGGTTGAAGCCTCCAACACAGAAATATCCTCTGCAAAAGGAGTAGGTAGAAGGCCTTTCTAGAATAACTTATTTTTGAATTCGTTCAGCACCAGTTGACTAAAACTCTGACATATGTAACAGGGAGGTTCCACAGATAAATGCGAACCCCCCCAGACAATAAACGTAGTCATCATGACCATCACTGTTGGGGAGTTTACCATTGCAGAAGGTGCAATGTTTAAACCCCGATGTTCCATTTTTATTGGAAATATTCATCCAAAACCAATACACACACACACACACACACACAAAGTAGAAAGAAATGAAGATACCAGCGATGGTATCAAGAGATACCACAATGGTAGGAGAGGGTGTTACTAACAATGGTAAAGAATTACCCAACAGGTAGAACTAAAGTGAGAAGATTAGGCTATATGTGGAGTGGTAAGAATAGAAAGGGTACACTGTTCTAGTAAAGTGACAAAAGTCCAATCAACACACAAAATATCAAAGATATTTCACTTGGCTGGAGAGCTCGATGAAACACGGCTAAATGGCTATGAGGCAAACAAGATCTGAGGTAATTGGGAGAAGGGCACTATGGGTAGCAACTTGGTGCTAGAGTTTTTTGGTGTACGCAAGCTTGATATTTGGCTAAGTTCCGAGGGCTTGGAATCGAACCCATCAGTGATGAATGGGAAGAAGTTTAACATTAGATTTCAAGGTTAAGGACCTAAGTGGGTTGGCCTTCTCAAATGTTCTCTCTGTATTAAGTAGAATGAGGTACTGACACTAGACTGAGCTGAACAGATGGGACTGGTAGGAGTGTCTGAAATCAAATTATGATCTTACTGTACTTCGTTGAGTGAGCAAATGAGGTTGATCCAGGCAGAGTGTTCAAACACAAATTTACAGTGTCTTTGTAATGTGGGAGGAAACCTACTACCTCCTAATGTATGTCTTCATTTATTTCAGAACCTTCTTTTCTGTCTTCATTATTATTTTTTCCTCTTCTAATTTTTCCTGTATTTCTACTACTACAATTTTTTTTCTCTTTGTTATTTTCCTTTTCCTTACTCTTATTTTTGTTTTTGCAATCCATTCATAATTGTCAGATTTTTAACATTTCAGCTCAAGTTTTCCATCATGCCCTATTTCTCCACAAATATAACATTTTCTTTCGTCACATTTGCTAAAAAAAATGTTTTGGGTTGTCCCTAGTATTTTACAACACCCATACTCTCCTCCACATTTATCATGCTTGGTGTGTGTGTGTGTGTGTGTGTGTGTGTATATATATATATATATATATATATATATATATATATATATGTATATATGGTTTACTATCAAAATATTGACGTTCATATACATGAATGGTCAATATTCTAAAAATGACATCATCCTGCATGAATACATAAGTAAAAATGTTGACTCAGTTGATGGACATCAACAGATTCGACATTTATATTGAAATTGGAACGTGATGGCAGCGTAGGTGCAAAGGTACTTTAAACGCCTACACTGTCATTCATGTTTTAGCAGGGGGGCAAGCTCCCCTGCACCTTCCTGTGGGGGAGGCTGCACCCCCCACACCCCTTGCAAATTAAATATTCTAACTCCGAGATCGCACTACAGTGAGTAAAGGGATACATTTCCCAATCCGCACTGTACCATGATTCTACTCATAATATCGAGTTCATATGAGTGAATGCACACTTGCATGCCCTCCCCCTTGCTTTTTTGTAGGCTAGAGATTGTGTTTGTGTGTGGGGAGGAAGGTGTGTGTTTGTGTACAGCAGAAGTGCAAATTCAAAATCTCCGGTATGCAAGATTTTGAATTTTGCACTTCTGAGTTTTCATTCTTTTCAGGTTTCCACTTTATGGGCTCAAAATACTGACATTTGATATTTCAGCATTTTGAGCTTCTAAAGTCAATATATATATATATATATTTTTTTTTCCTATTTTTAACACAATATTACAGTTCCAGCCACCAGTCCATAAACCCCTTCTGTCATAAACTTTGCATGTCCAGTACTTCTATACATAAAGCTTTCAAATGTCTTTTCAAAGTCTCTCTTTCTAGTTCTGTTCAGAAATGTCTTTTCAAAGTCTTTCTAGTTCTGTTCAGAATTGTATGTGAATTTTCTTTTTTGTTTCCCAGTCTTTCTTTTTTTCTATTCTTCAAGAAAATTTTCCATGAAAAAAACTGTCTCAAATATAATATGACAGAATGTCTCTTTGTTAATAAGAATAAATGTTCTTATTTCATGTGCTTTTATACCTCATGAGCTATGAAAATGTCCCACACTTCATACCTGTCCACCTCTGTCTTCTCTACTTTGAATCTGTACCACATACTTATGTTTTTCACTTTCTGCTGCTTTCTTGTCTGCTACTCCACTTTTGCCTTATTTTACTTTCTCTGCATATGTTTTCTTTTCCATCTTCACACTGTTCTTCAGGATTGTCTCTGCATCCTTCTTTTGTATTCTCCTATGACCCTGGTAACTGGAGGGTTGTAATTATACATTTATCATTTGCTGACTCATCTCCATCAAACAGGTTTCTTTGAAACATTTCTTCATAAACCTGGACACATTCTCTGGTCTCAATATTTGCTTTCTCCTTTATTTCATTCACTACTCCATCTCCTCTCTCCATCTACCTCTGTGTTTCTCCAGGTCACCTCTGCACCTGGAATGGAAACAGGAAGTGCTTCTCTAAAATAGCTCCCACTAGCAACAGTGACTTGTAGGGGAAGGTCCTTGATGCCCTGGCTAAATTTCCTCTAGCATTAGAAGTACCACCTCTGGTCTCCCCTGAAGAGAGTCTACTAGCTTAGTGGGACTAACCCAGTTAACAAAAGGATACATAAATAAAGTATTAGTTCATCATGTAAGAACCTACATACCCATATAAGATCAGCCCTAATAAGTCTAATAAACAAGGTAAAACTTAAAATTCTTCAGACAGTCTTTATATTTAGATTGAGTGCCCAAATATTTTTTGTGAAGTACCTTTGAACATTATGCAAACAGCTCCATACAATAAAGTAGGTCTTATCATCATCTTCACTGGAAGTACTACAATTTAACATCTAGAAGCAAAAGTGTGTATAGTCATTTGCATTAAACTATAGCATTTTCTTGTCTACCTATATGTATAACTAAAGTAATCAGAAATCATAACCTCAAGATCAGTATAAGGAGCACTTTTAGATAATATCTGATTTCCTAGTGTATAATGCTATTAGTGATTAGCATTTCTAACATGAACTATTTTCATCTTTTTATGATTGAAAGCGGCCATGCTTTTAATGCTATGTCCATCCAGATAATTCTGCAAGAGTTTATGATTAGAGCATGACATTACTAAGCAGACAACTTTGATAACATCAGCAAATTTCACTAGATTGCAGTGCTTTAGATGTAAAATCAAAGATGAGGGCCCAATATTGAATCATTTAGTAACCCTAATTCGTATGCAATATCCATTGGAGAACTCAGTCCTTAGTTATACTAAAGAACTTCTACTTTTTTATCCTGCCAACACCCAGTTAATAATGCAGCCATTGGTATCTCATTTTGAGCATATATGTTATTAAAATGTGGATGACATTGTCAAATGCTCCAGATATATCAAGACAAAAAATGCACCCACAACATGTCCAAAACTAAGTAATTGTTGCACCAGTAGCTCTCCCATTAATATACATAAAGGAACTAGCTTAGTTTTGTCCTTTAATTGGAGAGTAACACTTTGAAAGGTTGCTCCTAATATTAGACTGATAGGACAATCATCAGTACTAAACATACAGCTTCCCTTATGCACAGAAATCATGAAAGCATTTTTCCAAACTTCTGGTACAAAATGCCTCTCGAAATAAATAAGTCAATAAAGAAATATGTTTGTCTTTGATACTCCATAAATACAAATAGTTTATACTATCTGGTGCATGGAAGGCATTATAATCCCACTCAGGCATTATAGACAAGCTCAGTAAGTTAGGTACAACCCCTTTTATCACCTGATGGATAGCCAACTGGCTCACTGCTAGGACCCAAGAGGTCAAATAGGTAAGGCCACCTCCACCAAGAGGACAGTCACTAGCAGAGTCTCCCAGGGGTTGGTACTGGGCCTACTCCTTTTTGGCATCTACTTGGCTGAAATGGAAGCTGAAGGTTTATTGCTGACTATGTTTGCAGGCTGGGTGTTATCATAGACTTCCCTGCAGACACATGTATTCAAGAAGGTCTGTCTTTGACTAACAAATGGTGCCAAAGCTGTGGTCATAAACATAATGCTAAGAAATTTATAATTGTATGCTTTGGAAAGTCAACCATCCTGGCTAATTACCATGTTGATAATACGCACTTAAGAGTCGACCCAGTGGTCATGGATCTGAGTATGCATGTGGAGAGTAGCCTTACCTTCAACCACCATGTGGCCACAGGGATGAGGATATCCATTTATGTCTCACATCTTATAAGTAAGGGCATGGCATCTAGGTCCAAATAGGTCATTATCTCACTGTACTCCATCCTTATTCGACCAAGTTTTGGTATGTACTTGACGAGGCGTATGCAGCAACTAGAGTGACCTCAGAGGTTCCTTACAAAAAGTATACAAGGCATAATAAACTTGCCTTATGCAGAGCACCTTAGAGCCCTTTCCCTCCACTCAGTCTCCTATAGTTTGCTGAGGGGTGATCTATGCCTGATTTACCAGACATCCACAAATCCCACACTTACAAATCTCCTACATATTCATAAGTCATAAAATACCAGAAATACAAAGTCTATGAACCTGAATTTTGTCTGTGACAAACAGAACATGCTGGAGAGACAGATATGTGTCCCAGAAACTGACCATCTTAAGGAACAGGCTTCTCATCTATCTGAAGCTGAGTTTGCCTATTACCCAGTTTAAGCACAACCTAGACCAGTAGATGGGGAATAGGAAATTTACACAGGGCCTAGCACCCATGTCCCTTATGGACAGAGGTAGCTTATACATGCCTGGCCCTTAATGTCCTGTTCAGATATAGGACAATGTTATTATTTCGAGAAAACCTGGCTAAGCTTATAAAGGCCCCTGAGTCAATAGCTTACTGAATTTATGAATCTGACTAAAACATGATTTACCCAAGACTGAGAAATATTTGGACAGGAATCCAAAGGAACATTATGCAATTAATCTGGATACATAGTTGGCAAACTACTGCAATTTTTACCAAAGCTCAAAGCAAAACACTCAGCAATATATTTAGTATTTGTAACTTTTTATCTTTTATATTTAGTGTGCTCCCTGAATAGACTACATTCACAGTTTCTCCTAACATACTTAGAAACATTTTTTATTGCCAGTAGTAAAGTTTGCAATGATTCATATTTTATTTTAGATTTAAGTTTTCTTAAAATGGACAATCTATTTCTATAGCTGTATTTATTACCAGCCTAAGGGAATTTATTCACTGTAATCTAGCATTTCTTTTTCATTCTCAATAGTTTTAATAGGCATTTCTTCCACCAGTGTAAATTATTTCTTAATTTTACGAGCTATTTTAACTAATACATTGATAGTTGCTTATAGGCTAATGACTACAAGGGCATTTTTTAAGCCTAGCTATGCAGCCCAAATTTCTGACAAGTTCTGATGCCCTTGATAAGTGTAAACATGGATCTTGGAGATGTGTCCATTAGAGGCATAGGTGCCAAACTAGTGATGAATTTCCAGTCTCCCATCCAATTGTCCAAGTTGCACTTGAATTGGGTACTCTGCTTCACATGGATGGGGGGGTGGTTCCACAGATGGGGTAGTCTCTGGGATACATACCTATCTCTCCAGCAGGTCCTATTTATATCACAGACAAGGTTTACATCTTTAGAATGGGTAATTATGGTGCTGTTTGTTTTGTGGATATGCAGGAGGTCCATCAGAGTGGGGTCTGACAATGCCCTGTATGCCAGGCATAGATCTCCTGTCAATAGCCTGCAGGAGACAGAATACAGGGATAGGGCCTTGAGGCGGTCTGCATAGGACATTTTACTTACACCCTGTGTTTTTTTTTTTTTAGTGAGGAACCTCTGTGGAAATTTAAATTGTTGGATATGCCTGATTAGGTATATACTAAAGGGAGCATTGCACTCAATGATAGGTCTGATGAATGCTGAATACAGTGGAACAATGACTTCCTTGGACTTGGATGCCATACCTTTATTTATAGGTTGTGCAACATAAAATGATTTCCTCACCACTGTAGATACTTGATAGTCAAAGGCTGAATTACTATCCATGTGTGTCCTTAACTCCCTGACTACTGGGTCAACTCTAAGGGGTGTGTTGTCAATATGATAGTTACCAGGGATGGATGACTTCCTAAAGGATACTGTTATGCATTTCTTGGCATTTAGTTTTAGTCCATGCCTCTGACACCAGTTGTTTGTCTGTGACAGCCCCTCCTAGAGAACATTTGTGTCAGTGTGAAATTTAGTGATGGCTCCTAATTTGCTATCACATGCAAATTTAGTCAGCCAGAGACCACTGACATTGGCCTTGATTTCTGAGAAGTAAATGCCAAAAAGAAGTGGTCCAAGCACTGATCCTTGCAGGACTCCACTTGTGACTGGCATCTTTGTAGAGGTGGACTCCCTAATTCTAACTTCCTGGGTCCTGTCTGTGAGCTAGTTGGCTATTCACTGAGTGACATACAGGTTTGTACCTAACCTCTTGAGTTTAGCAAAGCCTGAGTGTGATATTGTGTCAAATGCCTTGGCCAGGTCAAGGTAGGCAGTGTGAACATTTTGCCCTCATCCATTGTTTTGGCGACCTTCTCAGAAACGTCAAGCAAGTTCAGTAGGCATAATCTACCCTTGATGAAACCAAACTGTGTTGGGTCCAGTGTCTGCAGGTTTACTATATCTCTACTGATCATCTCTGTAATAATTTTCCATGGCTTTACATATACAACTAGTGAGCCTTATGGGTCTGTAGTTGGCCGACTTTTGTGCAGATGGAGGACTGTTGCCTTTCTCCATTCATGAGGCACAAAGCCTGTTTGGAGGCTACAGTTAAATAGTAATTCAAGAGGCCCTGATAGGTCATGTTTCATGCTATTTAGAAGGCATTCTGGGATATTGTTTGGGCCCACTGATGCAGTGTTCTTGGTCTTAGAGAGCATTAAGGACCTGTTCCCTAGTGATAGTAGGGGGAGTTATATTTGATATTTCCTGAGGGAAGTTTGAGGGGGAGAGAGGGTTAAAGTTGGAGCTGAATTTATCAGCCAGTAGGTTTGCTATATTTTCTGGCTCAGTATAGGTGGTTCCATTCACAATGAACTCTGCACACAATTGTGTATTGCCTTTGAGGTTGAGGACATAGCTAAAGAATCCTTTGTGGTTGTCCTTGGCCTGGGAGGCCAAACTTAACTCAAATTTGGCTTTTATAGATTTTATTTGTTTTCTGAGTTGTTTGTTTAGTTTGATTAGAGTGCTTTTATCCTGCTAGGTGCTGCACCTCCTAATTTTTGCCATGATTTTCTTCCTTATGTTATATAGCCTATTGATTTTGTGATTCCACTAGGGTGGCTTGTTTTTTGAGTTAGTTCTGTAGTTCTTCCTGGTGGGTACAGCTGCCTCTATACAGCCATTAACATGCTTGTACAGGGTTCCTGTAACAGTTCTGCATAGGCAGCAGTGTTCTGGGGGTTTATAAGGAATTGACATTTTGCAAGGTTTTCACTTAATAGCAGGTTAGCTTTAGACTAGTTCCTGAATATTCCAGGTTTAGCTATTTTTACTTCAAAGGAGACCATTTATGGTCTGACCTTACCAGGGAGTGCATTACAGTAGGGGGTGTGCAGCACTCTCCCATATTAGTGAGGACCAGATCCAGTATGGTTGCACCCTTGGTTGGTGTATTGACCATCTGGTCCAGGGAGTTTGTGTTTACAAAATCCAGGAATCCCTGTGCATGTACGTTTGGTGTTGTATAGGATGCCCAGTTAATAGTGGGGTAATTAAAGTCACCAATGAATATGTTATTGGGTTGGATGGTTAGTGTTTCTAATAAGTTTAAATACATGGTATGGGTTTCCTGGGTCATAGAGGAGGACCTATAGTTTGTAAGGAAGTGCTGTTAGATTTTGACTATGGTGATTTGAACATGGGGCAGCTCAAGTGAATTGCCCTGTTTGACCAGCCTTGAAGTATAATTATTTTTGATGTAAATAGAGACACCTCCACCTTCAGTCTGCCTGTGAAGTAGCTGGCTTAAATGTGTGGAAAGCATTATAACCTTGAACTGTTGGTGCACTGTCCACGGCTTTAAACCATATTTCAGTGACTGTACAGATATCAGCATTCTCTAAGGCAAAGAGAGCTTCTAGGGAGTGGTGTTTTTTCTTTGGACTCCTAGCACTGATCAGTAATACCTTTAGATTTTCTTAGTTTTGATTTGCTATGTTGGAAGAACTTTCAGTTTGGCATTGCCTAAAAAGGCACTATGGGGAAAGACAATGTTTTAGCTAATATTTGAAAGCCTAGGAGAGGTGCAGACCATCCCTGGCAAAGCAGTATGGTTTGCTGACCTTCTCCTTCTATGCTGATAAATACTGCACCTCCTTAGAATGACACCAGAAACTAAGCCAATTGTTAAGTCAATCATCTTTTGTTTGTACTGTGGCATCATCTGGGAGAAGGTAAAATGCTGCTCAATGCTAGGCTCATACCAGCCTGGGACACATATTCTGAGAGCTCCATGATGTCTCTCTTCATATAGTATAGGGAGATATGTCTCCGGTCATTTACACCCACATGGACTATGACTGAGTCCTATTGGTAATTGTGGTCCAATGACCTGAGTGCGTATGTAATATGGCAGATCTTGGCCCCTGATAAGCAACTGACCATGACTTTATCCTTTCTCAGCCTGGTGAAAGGGACATTAGTGTGTCTCACAATGGAGTCTCCAATGTCTAGAATGTTGGATTGTGTGGTGGCTTGCCTTATGGGCTTAGAGGTAGAGGCTTCATGAGATGTAGCTCTATGTGTTGATGCGGGTGTTGTTTTGAAAGAGTGCATTTGGGGCTAATGAAGGTATTTATGTGTACTTCATCTAAGAGGTCTTTGTGGTTTAGGAAGGTTACATTTAAGTGCCTCAGCACATGTAGGTTGATATGTCTGCTTTGAATTTTATGTAACAATTTCCAAATCAGCTAGTTTAGAATATTTTCCCTTCTCACGTATGTTTCTGTTCTTCATTAGTTCTGGAGTGCCTTCTGTGCTGAGTCTGCATGTCCTCCCTGCGGTTGAGTGAATCTAAAGGCATGCAGGTTGGTGCAAGTGTGTGGGTGTGCCTTCTTTGAAGGTTGGGTGCTGGGCTGGTAACTCGACACCATAAAAATTCACTGCCAATCATTAGCGGACCGGAATTCCGCTGTGATGACCACTAATCGGGAAAAGCCGAAAGACAGTTTTTTTAGTTTATGCCAATTCCACTAAGACAAGTCAGTGTCAGTAGTACTGTAATTGCCTACATAATGTATTCTTCTAGTTATAAATGTCTCAGCATACGTAGGTAGTTGATGCAATAACCTAACATTTATGCAGTTATAGTCTTGAGTTAGCTAGACAGACAGTTATAAAAACCTCTGCCACTGTTAGTTCTTGTGAGCACAAAATAATATCCAAAGTTTTGTTCACTAATTTAATTAGAGATAGCATTCTTACCCTAGCCCTGTGGCACAAAGGGATAAAGCCCTGACCACCCCAGACAAAAAGGTTATGCACTTACAATAACATTCCATCTGAGTTGTCCATTTTCATTCTTACTCAACTGATGAGGTCTGATCTGACTCAGCTGCTTCTACCAGATCATTGGATCCTGGAAATCTCAAGCTCCTCCCTTTACCCACAATACCATACCAACCTAATATACCTCAGATTGAGTTTGCTGCCTCTAGAAATAATAGGGCAACCTATTACAGAAAATACCAGAGGCAGAAAGGGAAAAAAAAGCTGGACCTCAAACAAGGAACAGGGGTTCCTGTACAATTCTTAGCTCTTTCCAGAAGCAAAGAATGGGGGTTGGTGGGCGGGAAATTGAGGAAGAATGAAAATGTGCAACATAGTACACAACTCTTATCTGATGTCCTTTTCATTCTTTCCTCAACTGTTGGGACAGAGTCTGCAGTTACTGTAACCTTGGGACCTGGTTTATGTTTGACTCAGAAGCTACCTTAGGTAACCTGGATGGGTTTGTTCGTAAGGACACCCTGTTTTTGTGAAAACTCAAGTAAGGAGGTTTCGAGGGCAGAGCCTGGAGTTCAAATACTTGTCTAGCTAATGTAATAGCAACCAGAAAAATGATTTTCCAAGACAAAACTTTAAGATCTGCTTTTGCTGAAGGTTAAAAGGGAGATTGAGTTGAGGCCTGAAGCATTATAGTTAAATCCCAAGGAGGAGTAAGAGCTTTTAATGGAGGTCTGTGCAAAAAAAAGCTTAAGAAAGGCCTTGCATAGTTTGGAAGAGGCTAAGGTAGAGTTATTTTCACCCAGGTGAAAATTAGAAATGACAGCCAAATGAACTTTAATTATTGAGAAACTAACCCCTTCATTGAAGACTGAAGTTAAAATTCAATGATCAAATGCACAGGTGCTGTAAAAGGGTCCAGATCTTTGCTAAGGGCCCAGAATACATTCTTTTCCATTTACTTTAGAAGTCTTTCCAGTAGGAGCATAATGAGAAGATAAAATATGATGGACTAGGTTGGAGATTCTGAGCTGTCTAGCAATCAGTGGAATGAGAGAAACCATGCAGTCAGTTGAGACAGGAGGTCTGTAGTGGGATCCAGAATCCAGGGTGGATGCTGAAGATGTGACCATAGGAAGAGGAACCAAATCTGACATAGCCAAAAGGGTGCAGTGAGGATAACTGTGCTCTTCAACCAAAAGGCTTTCTGAAGAAATTTAGGAATTAGTGACAAGGATGGAAAAGTATAAAGGAGACCAGAGGGCCAGTCATGGACTAGAACATCTCTTGGTGACTCCCCCAATGGAAGGATCAGGGCAAAAACCTTGCTACACTTGTTGTTGAAGGGAGAGGCAATTAGATCACAGCATGGCTGACCTGATTGATGGAAAATTCTCTCCGGGCCACATTGGCATTGAGAGACCACTCTTGAGGCATCATAATGCACCTGCTTAGTTTGTATGCAATCATGTTGGATTTCCCCAGAATGTTCTTTGCTATTATAAAGTGATTGGAAGAGATCACCCATTGCCATACTCTCATAGGTTCTTGACAAAGAAGGTAAAGATCTGGTTCCCCCTTGTTTGTTTATGTACCAGACTACTAACATATTGTTCATCTATACTGCAGTTGTCTTGGGTGGGAGAATGTCTTGAACGGCCTGCAATGCTAGGAGGACAGCTTTTGTGTCCAGGACATTGATATGCATCTTGGCCTCTTCTGGTGACCATATATTTTAGACCGTTCTTCCCAAGTAGTGCCCCCCACCAAAACTGGGTGGCATCTGTGATCACTGTGGCTCTGGGCAGGGGAAGAACAAAGGTACAGCTCTCGCACAGCTGATTCAAATGGCTCCACCACAGAAGATACCTTTTGCATGCATGTGTGATCCTGACTGGGATGGATAATGGATGTTTAAGAATGGACCGTTGAACTGACCAAGTCCACTGAAGGATTCTCATATGGCGCTCGGCCAAAGGGACAAGAGTAATAGCTGCTGCCATGGAACCCAAACCCTGTAATGTCAGTTGGGCTGGAAGAGATGAGCTTTGGATCACTTTGTTGACTTGGGACCTCAGTGTGTTTATTCAAGTGGAGGAAAGAGAGGCTATCTGACTGACTGTGTCTAAATGAGCACCTATAAACTTCAGACTCTGTGTTGGGGTGAATTGAGACCTGTTGTAATTGACCATTTCCAGATGAGAACACAACTGAAGCAAGTAGTCCCTTGTTTGTAGAGGTTAATGCCTGGTTGAGACAGTAAGAAGATACTTGTCTAGGTATGGAAACTGCATGAATCCATCCCAGCAGTCTCAACTGAGTTGCTACCACTGCCATGCATTTGATGAACATTCTAGGGGCTGAGGTGAGACCAAAGGGCAGTGCTCTGAATTGGTGATGACTGGCTCCCAGCTGGAAGAGTAGGTATCTTCTGGAGTCCCTGTTCATTTTGATGTGGTAGTGCACATCCTGAAAAATCTGTCAAGCACATCCAATCGTCCTTTTGCAGTAGAGGGAAAATGGACTGAAACATCACAATCCGAAACTTTGTATACTGAACAAACTGGTTTAGCCTGCTGAGATCCAGATGTGGTATCGAACCTCCTGTCTTTTTTGGCACTAATAAAAACCTTGAATTTTCAAGTTCTGGACCCTCTCTAGTCTGGGGGGACCTCTCTGTTAACATTTTTCTAGCAGCTGTTTTTATTTCTAGAACCTCTGCTTCCCTCTGACTGGGTGGAACATCAGGGATTTTCTTCACAATGTGGGAAGGGTTAGGGAAAATAATGTAGTATAACCTCTGGAAATGATCCTCTACACCTACAGTTTTTTTTTGTGATAGACAGCCAGACTCTGTGGTGCAGAGATAAATGGCCCCTGAATGCCTTCAGAGCAGAACAATCAGGGCTCCTTTCAGGAGTGTTGATAGGGCTTATCTGAGAGGGAATCTCTAAAGCCCTGGCTCTGCAGACCACCTCTGTCATGAGGTTGGCATCTTCCATTTGAGTTCAACTGTTTACCAGTGGGGGAACTATCTCTGCCTGAATCCTGGAAAGGACATCTTTCTACCACCTTCCTGGTTCCTAGACAACTGTCTTTCAGGGATAGAAAAATGTATTCCCATGGCAGACAAGGTCTTTCCCGCCTGTTCAGACCTGGAGAGCATGTCCTTAACTTTGGGGCTAAACAGAAAAGATCCTTCAAAAGGCGCACTGATGAACAAAGACTTAAATGGCTCCACAAAAATCACATAAGCGCATCCAGGCATGTCTCCTGATGGCTATGCCTGAATCCGCAGCCCAAGAGGTACCTTCCTTTGCACAGGGAATCTACCTCATGGATGCATTCAAGATGGATTGGAGGGTAGCCAATTCTGAGGAGGTGCTGTTTCCAACCTCGTACTACATGAACCCGGAAAGAGCTTTGGTAATCTCATTAATCAGATCTCTTTGCAATATCACAAAATGTGCCAAGTAATTAAGCGACCTGAGGGCAAAGGTTGCTGAAACATATACATGTTTCCTAGACCCTCTATTAGGTAGCTGGACAGAACAACTCTGTTCTACCAGTTCTTTCTTTCTGGGTGTAGCCACAGCCATGGCATCAACTGATACTCCCTTGCTGCAGTGTGTGTGGTCTTTAGGGGAGCTAAAATCCTGTCCAGTCTTTTTGGTACTAGCTGAACAGTGCCTGTCTCTTTCCATGCCCACCGAGAGACAAGATCAGTTGGCTGGGGGAGTCACCAAAGAAGTAGATGGGCCAGACTGAAAGCCTTCAGGAACACCAACATCTCTTGGGAGGGGGATTCAGAGGACCATCTCCAGGATGTCTCCAAAGGAGACGTCTTCGGGTGTTGATTTGGGGGAATCCCTCCCCTTATCAAAATCGTGTCCTCTGTGAGAGATTCTTGGGGGGAATAGTGCCTCATCTGACATGTTCTTTTCTGAGGGACTTCCTCAATAAGGTGTTTTGGGAGAGTGTCAGAAGAGATAAGAATGTCCTGATGGACCAACTCAAGACTCATTCAGGCTGGCTGTTGCCCCAGTGGAAGGGATGGTAGAGGCTCAGAGCAAATAATAGCATGAGGCAGGATTGTCTGATCCTGGAGACAGACATGACTCTTCTCTAGCCAAGAAGAAAACCCTCTCCACAACTTCAAAGGCAAAATGCCTAGGGGACAAAGAAGTCGACAGCTCTGAAGTGGAATATCTCAGACCATTGGCTCCTGCAACCCCACTAGCACACCACCTGAGCAGGGAGTTGGACCCAAGCTATCCATTGCTGAGGCTGTGGGGGGAAAGAGATGGCTGTGAAAGCCAACACTGATGCTTTAGCTATGAGAGTGCTCTGGCTCCAAGATACTTGGTGCTGGTCAGTTCAGCGGAACCACTGGAGTCAAAGAAAAAGAAGTTATGTCTTACCATAACATTCCATCTGTATTGTTGATCCTCATTCAGTCATTATGCATGGGTATCGGTTCTGAGCTCGGAACCGAGCTGGCCATTTTCCAAGCTCGCATCAGCTTCAAACTCTCGAGCTAAACTCTTACCGACAATCCCCCTCTCCCTGTTACCTCAGATTGAGTTTGCAAGTCAAAGAAGGTAGAGGTACCTCTGGTCAAATAACCTAAGAGAACCGGATGGTGAGATCCACTAGAAACCACAGGAGGGGGAAGGAGGGAGGGTCATAATGACTGAACGAGGATCAACAATACAGATGGAACATTATGGTAAGACATAACTTCTTTATCTGATATTGTTAATCCTCGTTCATTCCTTATGCATGGGACAGAGTCCTCAGCTATCTCTGTTCCTGGGAGGCTCTCATGGAAGGACATTCCTGAGCACCATAGAACCAAAAGATGCTCTTCCCCTGGAGGCCAAATCCAATTTGTAGTGATTGATGAAGGTATGACGCGTAGCCCAAGTTGCAGCTGCACAGATGTCATGTAAAGAAGCTCTGGCATGGAAGACAGCAGAAGTTGCCACTGACCTTGTTGAATGAGCTTTCATGGTAGTAGGCAATGAGATATTATGTTGTGTATAAATAAAGGTCACACAGTCCTTCAACCATCTAGCTAATGTGACCTTAGCAACAGCAGATCCTAATCTAGGTCCAGAAAAGGCCAAAAATAACTGGTCAGATTTATGAAAGGGTTTAGTTCTGTTTATGTAAAAACGGATTTGCCTGTGTATATCTAAGGTACTTAGGCAATACTCTCCTCTGTTTGAATGATTGGGAAAGAAAACTGGGCAATCCAATGGCTTGATTAATGGACATTTCAGAGATCACTTTAGGCACAACTGATGGATTAGTTCTCAGAGACACTTTATCTCTATGAAAAATTAAGTATAGACTCTTGATACATAAAGCTTGCAGTTCAGAAATACATGTGGCAGAAGTAATAATGACTGAAAACAAGGTTTTCCATAACAAATACTTGAGGTCGCAAGAAGAGGCTGGTTCGAAAGGTGACATTGTCAGAGCTTGTAGAACTAATGATAAATCCCATGGTTGAATAGGTTCTCTAAAAGGTGGCTTCAGATGATTCACACCTTTTATGAAGGTCTTGCATAATTTATGGGACATAAGAGAGGAATCATGACACCCTCATGAAAATTAGAAATTGCAGCCAAATGAACTCTAATGGTAGAGGCCAAAAGACCCGACTGAAACAGGTCGGCCAGATAGTCTAGTATTATCGACACTGGTGCTGAAAAGGGGACTACTTGTTTATCTTTCAGCCAACAGGTAAATCTTTTCCACTTGCTCAGATAAGTAACTCTAGTGGAAGACTTATGAGAAGCAATGAGAATATCACGTACTGGTAGGGAAAGATCGTTCTACCTGGCAATCAAGGGAATTGGAGTAGCCAAGCCATGAGTTTCAGGCTGTTCAGGTTGGGATGAATCAGGTTCTGTGGGTGTGAGATCAGCTCCGGGGTTGGATGGAGAATCCATGGTTGATCTAGTAGGTGAGGCCAAAGGAAGGGGAACCAAATCTGTTGAGGCCAATATGGTGCTATGAGGATCACCTTGCTCTTCAACCGACAGGCTTTCTTCAGAAACTGGGGAAAGGGTGGAAATGGGTAAAGAAGACCCGAGGGCCAATCGTGGACTAGAGCGTTCCTGGGTGACTGTCCCAGAGAGGGGATCAGGGCGACGTAGTTGCTGCATTTGTAGTTGGTCAGGGATGCAAAGAGGTCACAGCAAGGACGGCCTCAGCGGTGGAAGATCTCCGCTGCTATCAAGGGATTCAGGGACCACTCGTGAGGTTGAAGAATGCACCTGCTGAGTCTATCTGCTATCACATTGGAACTCCCGGGAATGTGCACTGCTAGAAGAAAACAGTTGGTAGCCATCGCCCATTGCCATATCCTCATGGCCTCTCGACAAAGGGGGTAAGATTTGGTTCCACCTTGCTTGTTGATGTACCAGACCACCACCATGTTGTCTGATTGAATTGCAATTGTCCCAGATGGCAGCAGGGGATGGAATGCTTGCAACACCAGAAGCACTGTCCTCAGCTCTAGAACATTTATATGCAGATGGGCCTCCAGTTTGGACCAAGTGCCTTGGACTGTCTGTCCCTGACATAGCCCCCCCACCCCATCAGGGAGGCGTCTGTGGTCACTGTGGCCTTGGGTTGTTGGGGTGAGAAGGGGCAAGACCATTGTGAGAGATTGTGTGTCATCCACCAATTTAAATCCTGTTTGCACCTGTAGGTTACTCGAATCATGGCTGAAAGAGGATGCTGAAAGGGATACCACTGGGTGAGCAGTAGCCATTGTAGAAGCCTCATGTGAAACCTGGCCAGGGGAACAGTGGTGATGGAGGCTGCCATGGAACCGAATAGCTGTAGAACCGAGTGAGCCGTGGATTTTTCCTTTGAAAGGATTGGAATTAGTTGTTGCTTTATCCTTAGAATTATGTGCTCTGGAATAGCAACTCTGCAGTTTTTTGTGTCCAAGATAACCCCTATGAATTCTGTCTACTGAGATGGGGTGAGATTGGACTTCTGTCAGTTTATGGTTATGCCTCGCCTTTGAGCAGCAAGGAGAGAGTATGCCAAGGCTTTTTCTAGTAGATGTCTGGTGGGGGCGGAAATGAGCCAGTCTAGGTATGGAAACACCTGGAATCCTTGAAGTCGCAAGTGAGCTGTGACAACTGCCATGCACTTTGTGAACACTCTGGGGGCTGTAGAGAGTCCGAAGGGCAGTACTCTGAACTGGTAGTGACTGGCTCCTGCACAGAAATCTTCTTGATGGCCTGTCCACCTTTATGTGGTAGTACGCATCTTGAAGATCTATAGAGTACATCCAATTGTCTTTTTCCAAAGGCAGGAGAATAGACTGTATTGTGACCATCCAGAATTTTTGTACCCTCACAAACTTGTTCAATACACTGAGATCCAAAATTGGTCTCCAGTCCCCAGTTTTCTTTGGCACCAAAAATAGTCTTGAGTAGAATTCAGATCCTATCTGGTCTGGAGGGACTATTTGGATGACTGTTTTTCTTAGCAGCTTTTCTATCTCTAGTGCTTCTTCCCTTTGACTGGGTGGAACGTTGGGAAGATTTTTTGAAGGGACGGGACAAAGATTGAAGGGGATATGATAACCTTTGGTTATAATCCTTTGTACCAAGGAATCGGTGGTGATGGTTAGCCAGGCAGAAGGGTACAAGGAGAAACGTACCCCAACTACCTCCAGAGGAAATAAAAAGAAGAACACAAACTGTATAAAAACAAAAAAGACGGTGAAGGCAAACCACTTAATAAAAATTGTATTAGCGCTTTCGTTTGACAAGTTATTCAAACTTCTTCAGATACAAACAGAAAAGTGAAAAAACATTTATATACATTTCTGATAATGACATCACTTCCTCTTCACAAATTTAAAGACACACAAAAACTTTTTCTGTGTTATAATTGATAAACACTTTCAAAACTTTGTCTATCTGTCCAAAGCTTTTAAATTCAACAAACATTTTATATTACAAATATCATTCAATCCAGGAAAATTAAATGAACCCAACCGTAACTGCCACCAAAACTCTTTTTCTTCTAGTTTTAAGGACCAAGGACCACCTCATGTCAGGAAGTGTTTGTTCCAAAACAAAGAAGAGAAATGAGTGATGTATGTTCTCAACTATATGCTTTGCTAAGGCATTGATAAGGTTGTTTTTACGAATATTATAAGTATGTTCATAAATCCGTTGTTTCAATGAGCGTTCTGTTTTGCCCATGTAGAAACAAGTACATTTTTCACATAATGCTAAATAGACTACCCCCTTTGATTCACAATTATACTTATTAGTAGCATGAAATTCTTGACCTGATATGTAAAAAATCAAATACTTACTTTATAAATTTACACAAATTACACCTCCCACATTTAAACATACCGGGATTTCTAACAAATTTTGGAGGTGGTCATTCTAAAAGAGCCTTCAAATTGTAGCCTCTTCTAAATATAAATTTTGGTCTTTCGCCTGATTTGTTATGTATTGTAAGCTCAGTGGATATAACAACCCAATTTTTGGTCAATATACTCTTTATCCATCCAGAGGTGTTGGAAAAAGGTGTAATTAAGGCAGTGGTCTGTTCAACTTTCACATTCAAATTGTCACTAGAGCTTACTAAATTGGGTGTAATGTGAGATGTTGAAATATTACTATTGAGACTTCTACCATTTAATATAGGCCTGTAAAAACCTTTACTCCTTTTAATGGTTACTTCCAGAATTAAGTTTTCTAGTAATTCCAAAGGGTAAGATCTTTTCAAAAACATATCCTTGAATTTGTCTACTTCTATCAGGAAGGCAGAAAATAAAGATGACATTCTGGCCGCTTGGACAAGTTGTCCTTTTACCACTGCCCTCTTCTGGTGGAATGGATGTGAACTATCATAGTGTAGGAAGTTGTTAGAATAAGTGGGCTTTCTATACACACTAGCCAGATATCTTTTCTCATGTAAATCATTAACTAAAAAAACATCCAAAAAGGTAATACTAATTTTGTTAAATTCATAAGTAAATTTTAAAAAAATCTGTCATAGTTGAAAGATGTTCTACAAAAGATTTTGCCACTACTTCATTACCATTAAATAAAATAAAAAATATCATCTAGGTACCGCGTGTACCATTTTACGTATCTTTTACTCAAACAGAAAACTCTTTTCCCAAAAACACAACACATGGGGAACCCATGGCAACTCCAGACATTTGCTTTTAAAAAGTGTCATTGAAGAAAAAATAGTTGTTTAATACAATTTCTAGTAGTGTTGTTAATAAATATACACTGTCATTATTGGCTCCCTTGCTGATGATAAAATCTCTTATCCACTCTAAACCCAATTCTTGGGGAATAACAGTGTATAAATCCCTAACATCTATAGTTAGAAAATTTAGGGAGTCATCATAGGCAATTTGATTAAGTTGTTCCAAAAAATGCCATGAATCATGACAGATTTGTGTTTCGGTTTTCAAAAATGTCTTCAATTTCTCATCTACAAATTTTGCACAAACAAAAGTGATGGACCCTCGTCCACTGACAATTGGACGAAGAGGGGGGTTCTCTAATGTTCTTGTGAATTTTGGGGAGGGCAAAAAAAGAAGGAATTTTTGGAGCTGGCATATTCAGATAATTAAATAACTCTAAGGAGATGGTTCCTTCTATGAATAAGTCATTGAGTAAGTATTTGATTTTTCGGAAAGCCCTATTAATCTCGTTGAGAGATACTCTAAGGTAGGTGTCACTTTCTAATAAAATTTCAACTCTTTCAACATACTGACTTTCATCCATAAAAATTAAACCACCCCCTTTGGTTTTAGTACTCGAATATTGTGTGCTCTCAAATTATCTAGTAGTACTCTTTCCTTTGTTGTAATATTTTTCTTCAAATTAGATAAGCTTTTAACCGAAGTGTTAAGTGTATACCTTAAATCTAATTTGCATATTTTTTCATACAAACCTAAAGTGGGGTGAAGTGGAGGATTAAAAAGACTAGATATCTTGGTTTCACTTGTGTTAATGAAACCACTATTCCCAAAGGTGAGTCTTAAGTTTAATTTACGTAAATATAATTTAAAATCCATAAGAGATCTTGCTAGGTCAGCTTGTCTGCTTGGAACGAAAGTAAGACCTTTTGCAAGAAAATTGACCAAATCCTGTGCAACAAAATACTGTGAGAAATTATATACTTTAAAATCCTTGGTAGAATTCAATATAATTTCAACATGATTTTCATCTGTACAGGTTGGAAATGTAAACTCCGTTATCTCCACCTGCGATTTTGACCTTTTTGGCGAAAGTTCCGTCATCCCCCTGTATTCTGTTTGTTCTGCCCTCCCTGGTGAAAACCCTGAGAGGTAGAGGCATTAGCTGAATTTTGCTTCTCCTTAATTCTCTCGCCTCTTCTAGGTGAAGTAACTTGTGGTGTAAGAGCACCACAAGCAATAGCGGGTGACTGAGGTAAATCTCCTATATTGGAGGTTCCAGTGACTGCTAAATTAACAAAATTGTTGTTTTGAGAAAGTGGTGGTAAAGGATACGCAACCCCTCTTTCATAGTCAAGTTTGTCATGGGCTTTTTTATTTTTGTTTGTTTTAATTTTGCCAAACTATGTTCAATACTAGTAAAAATCCGTCCAAAATCATATAGACAAATTTTTGAAAGTGTTTATCAATTATAACACAGAAAAAGTTTTTATGTGTCTTTAAATTTGTGAAGAGGAAGTGATGTCATTATCAGAAACGTATATAAATGTTTTTTCACTTTTCTATTTGTATCTGAAGAAGTTTGAATAACTTGTCAAACGAAAGCGCTAATACAATTTTTATTAAGTGGTTTGCCTTCACTGTCTTTTTTGTTTTTACCTCCAGAGGAAAGGAGTTGGGCCGCTCTTCAGGAGCGCTGGTAGGATTGACCAGGGAAAGAATCCCTGGAACCCTGGTTACGCAGACCCCCTCTGCCCTGAAAGGAGCGTCTTCCCTGTGAGTTTCCCCCTCTGCCTCTGGGGGAGAACTCAGCCTGTGTGTCACGGAAAGGACCCTGAGATTTCTTGAACCATATCTTGCCACTCTTTTAGTTTCGGGAGAAAGCACGTTGAGGGGAAGAATAATGGACACCTACGGCAGAAAAGGTCTTACCATCCTGTTCACAACTGGCCAGTGTGCTTTTAACTTTGGGCCCAAACAATGAGGAGGCCTCAATGGGGGCATTAAGAAAAGAAGACTTAAAGGGTTCCGCGAAGTTGCACAAGCGCATCCAGGTGTGTCATCTCAGGACCGCAGCTGAACCCACTGCTCTAGCTGCTCCTTCTGATGTGTGAGATATCGGTCACATAGAGGAGTTAGATATAGACTCAATGGTGGCCAGCTGAGAGGCCACTTTGTCACGGACCTCATCAGACATGGCACCAGCCAAGGTTTCAGAGAGCTCAGAAACCAGATCCCTTTGAAGCCTGGTAAAATGTGCCATATAATTCAGGGACCTGATAGCAAAGGTCGCTGAAGCAAAGGTGCGCTTCCCTATCCTGTCCAGGGCCCGGGACTCTCTGTTAGGTGGATGGACAGTCTGGCTTTCTTCTTCTGCCAGATCCTTTTTTGTTGCGGCTGCCACCACCAAAGCATCCACAGGAAGACCTTTGGAACAATAGGGATCTGAAGCAGGAGGGGACAAGATCTTATCTGGCCTATGGGGAATAGCTTTGACAGTATCAGGAGCCTTCCAAGCATGCTGCCTGATGAGCCGGACAAGTTCATCGGCAGGTGGAGTAACCCAGGAGGTAGGGGGCCAGGCGCGAAAGGCCTGCAGGAACACAGATTCCTCAGAGGTCAGATTAGAGGACTGCCAGTCACCTCTCTATTTCAGGATTTTGAGGATATCACCAAAGGATACCTCAGAGGGGGACCGAGGGGATCCTTCCCCCTCATCAAAATCTGAGTCTTCGGTGGGGGACTCCTCTGTGGAGTCCATGTGTTTCCTCTTACACAAACTTTTCCAGTGGACCTCAGTGGGAGACGTTGGAGAAGACAACAGAAAAGGGGATTCCTGAGGGAATATGTCCTGTGGCCCTTGCACCCGGTGTCCACTAGATGCGACTTGTGAAACCAGTGTACCAGAGGAGGGCAGAGGAATAGACAGTCCAGTATTGCCAGCAGCAGCAGCGAAAGCCTTCTCCATCAGTTGGAAGGCTGGTCCATCCGAAGAGGAGTGTATGTCTTGGACAGGGGTCACCCCTCCACTAAGTGGCTCAGCCTGCCAACCCGGAGTCCCTGAATGGCTGTGGAGCAGCAAGCTATGTGTCACAGCTGACATCCTGGGTCGTAGCAAAACTTTCCTGCCACAAAGGCAACTGCGGTTCCTTAATGAGATCCATAAAGGGAACTGCAGAAGAGGAAGACTATATCCATGGACTTCAAAGGCAATGAAGGAGGAGAATAAGAAGGGGTCTTTGGAGATGGGTGATCACCTCCCAAGGAAGGATAATTCCTGAGGGGTGGGATACCTCTGGCCAATAGTACCTGGTCCACAAGATGAAACACATCATGTTCGGAAAGGCTTCTAGTGGACTTCATGGAGACTGAGGGAGAAACATGCCTGTCCACAGAAGAGGCAGACTCGGTGCCCACCTCATCTGACCGCACCGAGGTCAATGGTGCTGAGAGAGACTGGGCTACTGTTGTCTGCACAGAAGAAGTCATCGGTGCCGAGGTCATTGTCTGCATCAACACAGGGATTGGTGCCTAAGTGGTTGTCGGTGCCGAAGCTGGAACAGACAAAACTGGAGTCAACAATAAAGGCATCGGTTCCGAGGAAGATCTCGGAGCCAACGAGGTCAAGGTCTGCGCCGACTGAATGGTCGGTGCCGATACAGTGGTAATTGTCTGAACCGAGGAGCCCCTCGGTGCCGATATATAGAAGGCTGCAGGAGAAGATGGAGTCGAAATCACTAGTGGTGCCGAAGGTCTAGGCACCAAAAGCACTGGGGCTGACTGTGAGAGCTCCGGAGCTGAAACTTTAGCCTTTTTAGGTTTTGGTTGGCAGGAGTCCCCAGCCGGGGGATGAAGGCAAAAATTTAGCCTTAGTAGGAACATCCATTTTCTTATGGGCTCTAGGAGGGGTTGAGACCTCTGACCCAGAAACAGCCTCTGAAAAGGGAGATTTTAGAAGTCCCTTCAGTATCAGCTTGCTTTTCCTTTCCAACAATGTTCTATTAGAAAAGTTCTCACAAATAGTACAGGGTGGGTCAGTAGACAAATGGGAAGCTCCCAAACAATAAACACACAAAGAGTGTGCATCAGAAGTAGGCAGTTTGTGTCCACAATCAGAACACCGCTTAAACCCCGGACTACCTTTTTTATCTACCATGACAGCAAATTAATTAATAGAAAAGTACCAACAAAGGTACAAGAGAGAAAAGGGAAAAAGATTACCAACAATCTTAGAGAGAGAATACCTTGCAGTAAAAGTAGTAAAGAAAAGCAGAAAAACCTGAAGAAAATATGAACGCTAGATGCGATAGGGTAAGACAATAAAATATGAACTTTTCTGACAGAAAAGTAATTTGTAAAGCAATTAAACAACAATTGACTGTACTTAGCTCAAGAGAAGTAACTTGACACGATCGAATGGCAATGCAGCAAACGAAATGTGAGGTAACAGGGAGAGGGGGATTGTGGGTAAGAGTTTAGCTTGAGAGTTTGAAGCTGAAGCGAGCTTGGAAAATGGCTGGCTCGGTTCTGAGCTCGGAACTGATATCCATGCATAAGGAATGAACAAGGATTAACAATATCAGATCAAATACTCTTCAGATCCAAAGTAGACACCCCCAGGGATCTCAGATCCAAAGGCACAAAAACAGAGGGCCAGATTGGAGCGGGAGATAGACAAATGTCGGCTCACAGACCTGGTTGGAGCTGGAGCCAGGAGAACCTCTGTGTCTGTGTTCTGAGAAACTTCCTCATCATCCTGTCCACATCTGCTTCTGAGAGGCTTCTGGAGGATCTAAGAGAGGATGTAGTGGAAGGTAGCCTAGAGTGTCCAGGAAAGGAGAAGGAAGCCTTGATGAAATCTGATATGACAGGACCAGTGGGAGTCAGATCTAAGAGGAACTTGGCTTTAAAATGGTTGGATCAGAGACCGACGGATCTAAATTCTTATGAACTTTTGCACGGGGCCCCTTTGAAGGAGCTCATGTTGAAGCTGAAGAGTGATCAGAGGACTTTTTATATGACTACTTTTCCTTAGACAAAGGATCAAGCTTACTTTTGTCCAGCTTTTAGAAGGAGTTTGAGGCCCAGCAAATGAGGGAGTAGAAGGAGAAGGTAGAAGACCTCATAAAACTAGTTTCTGTGATCTGGTAAAGCTCTGGGAATGAAACTGGAGCAGATTTCACCCAGACACTACACGCATTCCCTGTGGGAATCTGAGTTGAGCAGCTTGTGCCCACAGGTAACACATTTTTTTTAACCCATGGAGTTTATTAGACATGTCAGCAAAACACCAGACACAACTTGTTGTGTCTGGAAGCAGCAATGAATGTTTCTAAACTAGAGAAGAACTCTAAAAGGCTAATACATAAAGATTTTTTGAGCTATAGAGTAGGAAGAAAGAAAGAGAAAGAAAAAGGAGGAAAACTACCAACAGTGGTAGGTTGATTACTCTATACAGTACAGAAAGATACCAGCAATGGTATCAAGAAAAGTACTAAAGCTCAAAGAGACCAGCAATTAACTAAACTAACTCACATTATGGGAGAGAGGAAGAGAAACAGCAAAAGAGAAATTTAAAGTAACTCACAACCAGAAATTTTGGACAAACTTCGAAATTGCTCAAGAGCTAAGGAAACTGCATTTCAGCCTAATGGTGGCAAATGAGGTCCAAGATACATTAGGTTGGCAGGGCATTATGGGTAAAGGGTGGAGTTTCAGAGTTCTAGGATCTGATGATCTGGTAGAAGCAACTGAGTCGGACCAGACGGTCAGACCCAAACCCATCAGTTGAGGAATGTACTGCGAGCAGTGTGCTGCATGTTTTGGAGATTGCTTATCTGTGGAAGCGTGCATGCACCTTCTAAAGGCAGCCATACCCACTTCCCTGGCAGCATTCTTGACCTCCACATTAGACTCAGGTATGAACTGGATACAGCCTGAGGGAGGGTAGGGTGGGTCTGGTTGAACTGGTGAACAAGGAGAGGAATAGATGGCAGCTGATGGTTAGTTACGGTGAGTGGTGTAAAAAAAATAGAATTGCAACATCCTTTGGATCCTATGAAACAAAGGTGTCCCATGCAATGCCTAAACAATTAAGGTCACCTGCATACAAAGTATTTTTCTTATGCCAACATTTAATCAGTTCTCTTGAAAAGACTTTAAATTTACTGATTGTAACTAATGGAGGGTTCTTGTACAAAAAAAAAAAAAAATCTTGAAACTATCATTACTCACACTGATTGTGATAGTGTTTCAAACACTCAAGTATTATATTTTAATGATAATGATATCCCCCCACCATTAAACCCAGATCTGAAGTTAAGAAAATCCTGTAAGCCAGTTATTCATAATGGAACTGAATTGTCACCATATCAAGCCTCAGTAATTATAGCGACAGATGTATTACTAACATGTAATAAGGCCATCAAATGAGAAATCTTATCGTTACGATTCCTCGCTTTGCACAATAAAAGCCAGTAACTTCATTGCATATTGCTGGTATCACAGATTTATTAATTCTGATTCTAAAAACTCCTTTATAATCACTTGGAGATTGCAAAATATTTTTTGCTCAAATGGTATACGTTTTTGCATGGGATATTTATTTCACAAAGTATTAAGTGACAAATAGAACAGAGTTTTAAGTATTGAATGGCAGATAAAGGACAAAGAAATATGAGGGGAGAACTAGTAAATTTATACATAAATGGCAAAAGTGAAGCGATTAAAGATTGGAGACCTATTATATTAGGAAATACAGATGTAATGTATGAAGGGACGGAAGTACTAAAGGTGGGACAAGTGAATGTCCTCATTTTGATTAAAATGGTGCTAAACAGTACTTCTAAGGCAAAAAGGAGGATAATAGCTAAGTGGTAGTATGTGATATACCAATATCTTTTGATAGCATAGAAGACGTGGGATGTCCATCAGAATACGTTACATTTAATTTAAACATGGTTTACTGTATACAACTGTCAACAGCCGTGTATCAGGTTTTCTCAAGTTTTCTGGAGGACTGTAGCTGTCAGCATTGAAAACAGCAGTGATACATATTGCTTTAAAACAGCAAACAACTTATGGATACATGCTGCCAGACAAGCAAGATAGGCTAGCATGCTTTGGAAAACTGGAAAATAATTTGAAATAATATTTTTTAACCTCCCTGCAGCTGACACCAGCACCTCCCCTCATTTACTGGGTCCACCAAACTCGTCTCATCTTCCCCCAGGCTCAGACTGACACACATCCAGGGCCAGTGAGGAGAATGATGGTGCTGGTACAGTATCTTACTGCTGGGGAGTGTGCCCTAACTCACCTACCCTACAGCAACACTGTGAGCCCTGCAATGGCTATGTTTGACAGGTGCATGCTCACTTCCACACATGTGTAACCTGTCTGACCAAGGGGTACACCAGTTACAGTGTGGAGCTCAACAGCCTCTTAATTCTGGTATTGTAGCAAGTCTCCTTCCCCCAAGATGGGTAAGTCGACAATGGCCACTCACTCCCTCTGCATAATTTAGTCTATCACAGTACTCCTGGGAATAAAGTTCAGAAATTAATTCTAGCTTCTGAACAGTCCAACTTAATTGTACAAGTACTACTTACAATATGCCCTGGCAGTTACTGCCACACACACACGTAATTCTTACATCCTTAAAAATCACTCAATCTATGTTGAGAGAGAGGGAAAACATTGTAATGTAAAGTGAAGCAAGCACACTTGCAACCTCTATGGAAATAAAAATGGCAACTGCAATTAAATTACCATATGCTGCAGGCATCATCAAATATATATGTACACAATACATTGCCAAGGTGTTCCCGTATGCTCCAGTTAGTGAGAGACAATGGAAAAGTAATTAAGGTCTGTAAAACAATGACATGATTTTAAAAAGTAAGAAAACTTTTTAAATGTCAGTGCATAACTGCAAATTATGTTTGTGACCATAGCACACTGGCACTGTTAAACTCTGCACTCTCCACACTGCAAAAATACGTTTATAAACTTACTTAACAAATGTATGCTTTAATGGTAATGAATGAACTACAAAAAAAAAAAGTTTGCATTCTTAACCAGCAAAAATACGAAAGTGACACAATGGTAATTTTTTTTTATTTTATTTCATTTGTTACAAAACAAATGTAAAAGGAAAAATGCCTCTAAATTTCAAACAACACAGTGCTTTCTTAGACCTGCCCTTGTTCATTACTACAAGTGCACACAATTTTGGTTTTAGTGGTATGGTCCTCTATAAATTCTGTATAAAATCTATGATAAAAAATAAAGTGCCAAACTTGTCATGTTAGCACTGTAAGATGTCATCAGTAACATTATATATGCATTCCTATAATTCTCTAACATTTTAATTTCAAAACAAACAGTGCACAACATTCCATTTAAATAAGCTTTGTCTACAAAAGTAAACTACTAACACCTATCTTCCCAAAGTACTCTTGATTATAGCAACTGTGAATAACTAATACAACTACACTGTTGAAAAACTTGTGTAGAGTAAAAACTTGATCTGAAAGATGACCATTACTTACTGAATTTTGTGATGCCCCCCATCCTTACAGCATCTGTACAAGTTGAAGTAGGAGATTAAACATGCCAGGTGGTTTGGACCTAGAGTGCCTCACATATCCTTTTTTGTAAAACAGATTAACTAGTTTTTAGTAAAACAATACATTAAGATTATAAACAAGTTTTAGAAGTCTAGTCATGTAGAAACAGTATATTAACAGGGACTATATTAGATCTTCGAATGCTTAGGTTGTCGAATGCCAAAACGTCGACACCTAAACACAGTCTAATAAATGCAACAGTGGGAAAAATTTGCTTAGCTGTCATTGGGGATTTGCCCTTTTCCGCGATATAGAGCGATCTTGGAGTTGGTATATTTAGTTAGGGGGGGTTGTGGGGCATAGCCCCCCACTTGATTAGGGTTTTAGAGATTTTTTGTTTTGGTTGCCCATGCAAATTTTTTCACTGGGAAAAAATTTGCGTAATTGGCCTGTCACGTTTATTAGACTTTGACATTTAGGTGTCAACGTTTCGGCATTCAACAACCTAAGGGTTCGAAGATCTAATACCCTGTTAACACACATACACACGTACTCCACAATACACACATTTTTACTTAATCTTATCAATGTAACATTGCCTTAGGTAGAGATCAGAGGTATAACTCCAGACAAAACGCATACATGTGCATGAAGACCACTTCTATTGGGGACAAGCCGCCTGCACCAATCATATGGATGACTGTGCCTTCTCCCAGATCTCTGTGACTTGTATACATGAACTCTGAGGTTGCATGAACTCAGAGGTAAGGAAATGACCTAACTCCCCCAATATTTTGAAACCTTGGGCTTTGTAAATGAAATGTCATAATCGCCCAGCTAAGATTCAGAGAGTTGCAGTTAAATATGTTGTGAAACCAACTCTGTTTAATAGCCTTTTCCACAGGTCTCAAATACTTATGTTTTTTGTTGTACTCTGTAAATGCAGACAAATGTGATTGGCATTACTAGATGTAATATTTTTTCCTGCCTAAACTAAAAAAACAACTTTAGTCCACTTGTGCAGAAATGTATTTTCCTGCCTCAATCAAATAAAGTAAGGCAAAGTCTCTGGGTAATGTAATACATCCTTTGATATGTTTAGACCTTCAATATTCAATACACAGTATGTTGCTTCTAACATAATACTGCAGAATCCCAATATAATTATATTGGAGGGACTCTACCAGTATAGAAATGACTTTTTTAATATTTTAAAATGCTTCCTGAATTGTCACAGAACATCATGGTAATCCACTTTGGATAGCCATAATTGCTGGCTAAGAGGTCTTGCAAATTCCAATACTACAGTAGTCTACTGAGAACATCAGTGGATAATGCAACGTTATAAAACAAAATATATTGATTATGCAAGTTAGTTGATCAACAGTAATGTTTCCCAGTGGAAACAATGAACCACCAGCAAGAAGAACTGGATAAAACCTCTCCAAAGACATTTGTTTTTCCACCAACACCCAGCCTGCAGCAAACTCATATTTAAGCTTTTGTGCTCCCCATTTAAAATAATTTAAATACTCTAAAGATATATCTTGTTTTACTTATAAGCTTTAGTGGAGCTTGGTGTACTTACAAGTGTATTCCAAAAGAAAACTAGGACCATTAGCAAAGAGAGAGTGTCATTTCATTGTAAAGCAGCTGCTTTCCACATGGAAGACGTGTGCTAATACAGGATCATCCTCTGGTGAAGACAAGATGGGTGATGTGAGCATGAGACAAGAACAGAGCCTGCCAGTCTGTTGGAAGTACAGAAGATCAAGATGATTTAATCCTACTCTCCATGATTACACACATAAGCCAAACAGGATAATGTAATGTATTTCATCTCACCTTCTATCTCACTGCCCACTCGCTATCTCTCCTATAACCCTATCTATCCAGCCAAGTACTCTCTAGTTTCCTCTTGCCTTTCATTTGTTTCCATTTAACCATCTCTGGTTTGTAATACTCATTCCCTTCCCACTACGTACCTTAGCACCTTTTTGTTTGTTTTACAGCTTGAAACACCAGTACTACCACTTGGGCTACCCCCACAGTGCCACCATTTACCTCTAAATTTGGACTGCAGACATTCCTGACGTCCCTCCAGCTATCTTTAGAGACGTGTTTCACTATAGCCTATAGTGTAGGTGTCTGCATTCAGGTATCAGCTGTTTTGTTTCTGCTTTCTAAATGTTCTGGGTGACTTCTAGGGCTAGCACACTAGTGGCTTGACTGACCAGAAAATGCCTTTCCCTGTAGTTGTTCTTTCCTTCCTCCCCATAGACTACTTTCCCATACCTGTTACTCAACCATGGTATTTTTTTACCACTAGATAGTAGCAAACGTCTGCAGTATTTTTAAGCTAAAGGGTTAAGAAGCTAACTGATAAAGGGTGAAAAAGGTGATTGTTTTTTGCAGGAATCTTGCCTCTTCCAGTGGGGGCTGGCCCCATTATGCTCTGGCTCACTTCACTTCACTCCCCTACCCTACCCCCATTCCCACCCCCCCACATCAATTTAATTTATACCTAACCTTACCACACCTACCACCAATCACATTCCTCCACCTCACAACTCCTCCCACTGTTCCCAACCTATCATATCTCACACCACACCCTCATAAACACCAACTCTCACTACACCATACACTCCCTACCTCCAATCACACCACTCCACCTACATTCTCCTCCCATTACCAATTCTCCACTTGCACTCACTCCTCTATTCCCAACCCAACTCCCTCCTTTTACCTCACTCCACTTCTTCCCCTCCAGACTTTCAGTATATTATTTACTCGTCCTTACAATCATAAATCCTAAACCTCCATAGACTCCTACTCCCTACCTATTCACATTCTCTAATCCACTCTCAACATCTTACACCTTAGCTTCATAGATACATAAACCCAACTATGTCTCTTCTGTTCAACATCTTCTTTGTCACATTTACTCTCCAATTATGTCTCTTGCTTACACTAACTTCATATCATACTACCTATCTTCCATCACCTCCCCTCCCACTACATCAACTCACTATCACATCTCACCGAGCTACACAACTATCTGTTTTAGCTTATATCCCACTAATCCTATACTACAAAATAAATTTATTCTGCTCCCCACACAACACAGCACTATGTCTCACCAAGATCACAAACCTATCAACTACACAAAAAAGGCCCCTTCCTAGCTACTTCTATACTCTCTGTAAATTAACCCTCTGTGGTGATATACACCCAAATCCAGGCCCCACTCCCCCATCTCATAACTCTCCCTGCTACACAAAATGTCTAAACTTTATCACTCAATCTCCAAAGCATTAGGAACAAGATTCCCCACCTGCATGCATGGCTAAGCCAACACAAACCTGACTTCACTGCCCTCACTGAAACTTGGCTAAAGCCAAATATCACAGATTCCGAGATCCTTTCACTAAACCTCTCCTGCCTCAGATCAGACAGACTCCCTAAAAAATGTGGTGGCGTTGCTTTACTATACCCAAGCAACTATACAGTCATTCCTTACTCTACGCCTATTTCTCCCTTCCCCTCTGCTGAGCTACTAGTTACCTTCCTCAAACTTAATAACAGCAAAAGCCTTTGCATTATAGTTATATACATTCACCCAGGTAACAACTGCCCTATTTTAGAAGGCATTCTAACCTGGACAACCCTCAACATACAAAACAAAACTATTACTCTAGGCGATTTCAATATCAATTGGCTAGACATCACCAATAAAAACTCCTCTATAAATGTCAACCTCTATACTTACTCCCAACTTATATCTGACGCAAAATGTTCTATGTGGGAAAAACAAACAGATGTGTGAGGGACAGGATACGTGAACATTTATATAGTATTCAGAGAAATGATAATAAGAATACCCTTGTTAAGCATGTTGCTTTAGCAGGGAATAATCATCATTTAAAATTTTTAGTTTTGGAGGTTTGTCAGCCTAATGCTAGAGGAGGGGATACAGTTACTAGAACTGAATGTCAGGAAATAAAATGAATGTTGCTTTTACAAGTTAGAGGCAGTAAGGGGTTAAATGAGTTCATTCCCCTGAAACCTATTTTAAAGTCACATGATTTGCAGCATTAATTGTTAACACTATTTAAGATGTGAGTGCTATTTTAATGTAGATCTGATGAAGTACCTAGATGGGTACGAAAGCGCTCATCTTTTATAATTTTTGTTTTGTTTGCTATAAGTGTGTATTTTGATTAAATTTCTCCTTTGCACTACCGCAGTTTGGTTTATTTTTATTTTGGTATACTTCTACAACCAGATTGTGCTCCTTTGTTTTATTTTCTGCTTATATCTGATGTTACCAGACCACACAAAAACAATAACAAAGGGTCCACCTTGGACTGGATCCTGGTTTCTGAACCCGACAATATCTCCTCCTCAGGCACTCTCCCAGACAGTATCAGCAACCGCTGTCCTGCATTCATTATATGGAAGCCCACATCTACACCCAGCCCCACCAATAAAGATATTCCTTTGAGTTGTCTAATTTCTCCCATGATGCCCTCAATGACATACTTCAAAAAATAAACTGGAGCCCACTAAAATCTCTTCCACTCAATGAAGCTGTAGAATTCTTTAATTCTACATTTCTACAAACCCTAAACAGTCTTGTCCCCCTCAGACCCAAGAGAGTCAAATCTAAACATGCCTGCTGGCTATCAAAAGCCACTAAGCAACTCATGTCCTCCAGGGACAGTGCGTGAAAAACCTGGCAAAAAGACAAAACATCCACCAACCTCAATCATTACAAACATCTTCAAAATCAAACCAAACGTTTAGTTACCAAAGATAAATGACAACACTTCCTATATATGCAAGACCAGAGTAAACAAAATCCCAAAAATTCTCGGGAACAATTAATTCCCTACTCCACCCAGGCACTAATAACACTCCATGCCTAATCCCAGATAAAACCTTCTCTGAGCTAGCAATACTCTTCAATACATATTTTATTGATACTATCACTAAACTTACAACCTCCTTCCCACTTATCAACCCAGACATTACTGACCCCCACCAACTCACAATCCTTCAACCCCATACCCTACTTCACTCTATCACCCATTCCTACATCCATCATCCATAAACATCTCCACAAACTAAAACCTTGTACAAATGCCCCTGATAACTTACCTTCAGAATACCTAAAACTAGCCACCCCTTCCCCTGCCTTCCCTGTCAGCATCCTACTCAATAGCTCAATTCAAGAATCCTGCATTCCAGACATCTGGAAGAAAGCATTTGTCATCCCTTTGCACAAAGGCAGCAATAACTCTGTCATCACTAACTTCTGTCCCATAGCTATACTCTCCCCAGCTCAAAAATATTTGAAAAATGTATCCACACTCAGCTTCTAGATCACTTAAACACCAATTACTTTCTCCCATTTAACACAGATTCAGGCCCGGCCACAGTACCAACACTCCCCTTATTTCCTTCTTAGATAAAGTCAATAAAGCTTGTGATGCTGGCTCCTTAGTCTCAGCTCTTTCTCTGTCTTTCTAAGGCATTCAACACCATTTCACATTCTCTACTAATTACCAAACTCTCCAACACAAGATTATCCCTCCACTCTTCAATGGTTTACCAACCACCTCAATAATAGACAGCAATCCACTAAAAGGCAACACTCTTCCTCCCCCTTCATTCCTACAAATACAGGTGTCCCCCAGGATTTTATACTGGGTCCTCTCCTTTATAGCATATTCATCAACAACTCCCATCACACTCTAACAGATAGCTCCATCATCCAGAATGCTGATGACCCAACTATATGTTCCTCCAAATCTCTCACCAAATTACAGCATCTGACCCAAGAAGCATTCAGCTCTACGAAGGTCTGGATGTCCAAAAATCACCTAGCCCTTAACCCCCCAAAAACTAAACTCTTAGTATTTCCCCCTCAAAAACTAGCCATATCGACAAATCTCATTTTACTGTTACTTCCAAAAATAATGTCTTAGAAGTCCCTAGTACAGAACTGCTAGGAGTCATTATCGACAACAATTTAACCTTCGACCTTCATATCCAGAGTAACAAAGAGGACACATCAAAAGCTGGGTGTCCTATACAGGCATAACTACTTTCTCAGCCTCTCCACCAAAAAGGCCCTAGCCTCTTCATTTCTTCTCCCTACTCTGCTGTATGGCGCCCCATCTTCACCATCCTACAATCCTCCCTAAAAAGTAAACTTGACTCCTGCTACAATAAAATCGCCAGATTTGCTACAAACTCTAAATACTCTACACACCACTACTCTTCACTGCAACAACTCAGTTGGCTATAATCTCCCCACCACCTCACTTGCCTACAATTAACTACAGCCCATAAGTTAATCTTCCAACCAGAAAGCTGCCCTTCTCTGTCATCCTTACTGACCACATACCATCCCCACTTGTAACCTCAGGTCAGAAAACAAAATGTTGTGGTCTATAGTGAAACCCAGACTCAGCTGGTAAAATGCTATATTCATATGCTGCCTCCAAGCTATGGAACACTCTTCCTCCCCCTCTCATAATAGGTTCATAGGTTGGTACTAGGCTGTTGGCCCTAGGGCCTATACAAGCCTAGCCATAACAATTCCCTGTCTGTTTCTTCCCACACTATTTACTTCCCTGGACCCCTGTCTAGCAGGGCAACTGACGTGATCCCCAGGGTGAATTTCCTTTCTCCCATCCAATCATCAAGGTTCCTTTTGAAGAGGGCCAAAGAGGCGCTCTGCTTGACATGATGGGCAGTCTATTCCAGAGTCTGGGGAGTCTCTGGGTCAGGCACCTATCCCTCCAACATGTTTTGTTTATTGTGATGACAAGGTTTAGATCCCTGGAGTGTGTGGCTCTGAAGGATTGGAATTTCTTTAAGTGTAGCTTGTCCAACAGCTCTGGGTTTGACATGGCCTTGTATGTTGAGCAGAGATCGCCTCAGAGTAGATGATATGCGACAGAGTATAGCTGGAGTTTTTTAAGGTGGTCAGCATAGGGCATCTGCTTTAGGCTTGTGATTCTTTTAGTGAGGTATTTCTGCGGCTTTTCCAGTTGTTGCAGATGTCTTGAGAGTTACATACCAAATGGGGCATTGTATTCTATAATGGGTCTAATGAGGGATGAGTGCAGTGGGACAATGACCTCCTTTTTCTGGATGAAAAGCCCTTAGTGATGAGGTGTGCCACACAGAAGGATTTCCTGAATGTTGTGGCAATGTGGTTATTGAAGGTGAGACCACTGTCCACCTGTGTCCCTAAGTCTCTTATCACACTTTCAGTGTTTAGTGTACTGCCACCTATGTGGTAATTCACGGGTACATGTTTTTTCCCCAAAGGGGATAACTATACATTTCTTGGCATTGAGCTTGAGCCCATGGCTCTGGCACCAAGCATCTGTTTCTGTAAGGCCCTTTTGTAGAGTATCCACATCATTTGGGGAATCAGTAATAGCTCCCAGTTTGCAGTCATATGCGAACTTTGTTAGCCAGAGTCCCTTAGTGTTGGCCTGTACTTCAGAGAAGTAGATGCCAAACAAGAGAGGTCCCAGGACTGAACCCTAAGGTACTCCACTTGTCTGGAGCTGGATTTGGAGTTAACTACTTTTACAGTGTGGGTTATGTCAGTAAGCCAGTTGGCAACCCGAGTGACGTAGTGATTAATGCCCAGCTTAGTAAGTTTATCTATGATTCCAGAGTGAGGGATGGTGTCAAAGGCCTTGGTGAGGGGCAGATAGGCTGTGTGGACTGCCTTACCCTCGTCCACAGCTCTGGAGACTGATTTGAAGAAGTCAATCAGGTTCAGGAGACAAGATCGTCCCTTCACGAACCCAAACTGGGTGGGGTCCAGTGTTTTAAGGTTGCCAATGTCTTTGTTTATAAGTTCCATGATAATACATTCCATGGCCTTGCATATCAGGCTTTTTTCTCTTCCTCTCCATCACCAGTTAATTCTTCACCTGTCTACTTACTAATTTGCAATCTATCTTTTGAAACATATAACCAGACTCAGTAATCACAGATTTTACCCACCTACTACACAGTCTGACAACTTTTGTGAAAAGGGAGAGAAACAAGCATTTGGCAGTTAACAGCTTGCTGCACTATATATACTGCTTTTATTTTTCTCTTTAAAACTACCTCCAGGAATGGGCGAGTGTAAGGCAGACATAAACAGGGATACCTGTATAGAGTGGAAAGAGGAAAATAAACTTTTGTGTGTGTTCCTGAAAGAGGAAAATAAACTTTTGTGTGTGTTCCTTCCATTGTGAGTAGTGGTCCAAGCTCACATGTATGTATCCATTCTCATAGCCACCTTTAGGAACCCTATCCTATCCATTCCCTCACCTGAGAGAACAGCACTGGTCTCTAGCCCCCCCAATCCATACATTTTTAGGGTTTACATCCAATTGGTCACCCGACCGAAGGTCAATCTGGTGGAATTCCGAACCGAACTGTCGAATCTCGGACTCGCGAATGCTCATAATGTCACGCACGTCAAATATGAAAGTCCCGATCGCACACCCACCGCAACAAGCGCTACCATGGGTCGAGAGGGGAATGATCAGCAATCCTGCCTTCTTCAAAAAATCCTTAAAATTACATCTTTTCTCTCAATGGATATGCTCCTGTTCCATACCAAACACCTAAACACCTGATATCTCACTCTAGGTTCCTATCACTATCTGCCTCTGTAAATATTTCCTTAAATTCTCTTCTATTACCTTCCCTGCTTCTCTCTCCCACCTATTTAACACTTCCAACTCAATCTTTTTCCTTCTGCTAGGTACTTGTAAATCTTCACCCATGTGCTTCTAGCCTCATACTACTATATACCCCTATCCTGCATATATCCCATAAACTTCCTCATCTTCCTTTCCTGCTCACTATCTATTTACTTTACCATATCTACAATCTCATCATCGCACTGTACCTTTCTACTTTCTCCTTTTTCCACATATCTACCTCCCACCTTACGTTCATCCTATGTACTTCCTCTCTCTCTAACACACTAAAACCTTCGTAGTTAACATGCTTATAGTTCATGTGCATAATCTGTTACACATATGCTGTTAATACTTGCTTTGTAAATATTTTCTATGTATCACCATTGTTCATTTGTATTTTGTCTATTGTACACAATTTTGTTTTGCTTTGTATATTATGGAGCTTTTCTCCCTGGGCCTCCACTGAAAATGGGTTCTTCTTAGGCCCAGTGGACTTTCCCGGTCAACAAATGCAATAAATAAATAAAAATAAAATAAATAAAGACACGATACCTGAAAAGCCAACAGTACAGATAACTGGTGCAGATCCCAGTTCAAAAGTCCTTCATAGAATAGGTAAGAAGTTAGATCATTATCTGAGCATCTTGAAGACAGACATCCTGCAGTCCTAATGACTGTGACTTAAGACCACAGCATAAACAAAAAATACAAAAATATGATTACAATAATCAGTTACTGAAAACATCAAATGAGTATAACTAAACCAATCAGTAAAAACATCAAACGTCAGTTTCTCCTTTTGTTGACCCATAAATGGACCTGAAAAAAATCAGTAGTGCACAGTTTAGAAAAAAAGAAAGACAAAACCGCTCTTTCACTGGGCTAAAATGGAAATTCAAACAATTACTTTTAATACAGAAGTATCTTTTTATGACAGGCTAGCCACTTTCCTTTACTATTAACCACTGTTGTCAACTAATGATCTGCACATTGTCACTTACAACAGTAAAGACTGATATGCTTTAGCTGCAATTTAAATCTATAAAAAGGGGAAAATTACTCAGTCTTTATCTCTGCAGAACACTACTAAACTTGGCATAAACCTGTTTGTGGGAAGCATACTACGAATTAAGAAACCTCAGTAATTTTGCAAATTACATAGATGATCTAACATTTTTCTAGGTTATTGTTGCCCCTCTGCCTGGTGACTATTAAGCCATCTCCTTGATCAGGCTCAGCCCATTTGTTCCCCCGCACAAATACATATACAGTAGAGTACAGGGACAAAAGACACCTGGGGGAAGCTATCATACTGGCAGCCATAAAGAATGCCTATGCCCTCACTGGCATCCTAGAAACTCAAGATGTTTGTATGACCCTAATATTACCCTGGGAGCAAATGAGAAAATGTATCATTGCAGTGACCACCTGCCCTCTTCTACCCCATGCATATGCAATTCTCCATATTTGGCAGCTAATCCTCCACATCTGACTGCATGGGCTACAAGCACCAGCAGCATTTGCAGCTGCAGCCCATGTCCTGTCTGCACGGATTCACTGCTGTAGGAAATGCCTCTGCTTTGCCTGGAGCCACAGCTGATCCAGCTCGGAACCAACTCCCACTCCTCACCAGATTGGGCATGCATATCCATCCCTGCCTCAACTGCCAAGCTCACAAGCTGCTATTAGAACCTGGGTCACCTCAGCTATTGTCAGGTCTTTATCCGTCTATCCCAGTGGAGCACAGCATCTTAATGTGGTTAGTAAGATGAATGTTACCAATATAGCTTCATATTCTTTAGTGAAGTTATCTTGTTAAGGAATAGAAATGTACAGATAGAAACTGGTTGCATTCACTGCATTGAAAAGAGACTTTTGCCAAAGACAGAATCAGACAGATGTTCTTCGTGTTTCACTGCTGCAGTCATTACATTTGGGTAATCTGTTGGCAGGTTGCCCTCAGTCGGCCTGATTTACAAAGTCTTGGGTCCTGCATCGGTTGCTGTCCCTTCTTCCATGACGTCAGGTCGTTAGGGGTATAAAACATGCAGCTGACACCATTACATCAGTCTTTCTTGCCGTGCGGTGCCCGAAGCAGAAGCAGTTCGCAAGTGCCGGTCGGCTGACTCCTGAAATTTTCATTTTCAAGTTTCAAAACCTAAGTCTTCAACTTAAAGCTAAGCACCCCGTTGAGGAAATATTTTCTTCCTCCTTACCGATGACAGTAAAAGTTAATAACTGCATTACTTGTGGGAAGCAAATACCTCAAAGATTTTCATTTGTATTGTATTCCTTGCCTAGGCCCTGACCACGATGTACCTTGCTGTCGGTCTTGTGCTTTATTTAATCAGCGCACTATCCGTTGTCAGTACATTTTTGCATCTAAATATTTCGGTTCTCGGTTTAATTATCCATAAATGACGTTGGTTAACCATCCGACTACCGGAATTCCAAAAAAACGCAATGAAAAAGACAGAGACAGGCCATTGAGGTCCAAAACTGCCGCCGACGCTTCTCCTAAGCCAGTCACCAGTTCGCCGGTACTCAGTGAGACGCCTTCACAGCCCCTGATACCTGCTACTTCTGACTCGCAGGCCTCTACTGAGACCCATTCAGAGTCCAGTATGCTGCGAGATACTTCACCTATGGAACCCGTGGATGTCTCTACCTTGGATGGGTCCGGAGCTGCTGTGCAGGCACTGGCTTCTAAGGGTGTATTCAGGCCTACAAACTTGCATATTAAACCAACTCCTCCTTCTAAGGCCTAAATCTCGATCTATGTCTAAAAAAAACGGCGCCCAGGCCACATGTTCAGGCCTCTATGCCTAAAAAGCAAATGATCAAAATGGCTCTAGATCTTATTACTCTAATCAGGGGTAGTCAACCCCCACACACACACACTTCTAAGAGGCCTAGGACTGAGCTTGACTATGAATCTTCTGATCAGGACTCTGTTTCTTCTAATTCTTCCAATGACCTGGATTTATCCATTCATACTTATGAGGATTCTGATGCAGAGGATTCCATTCCCTCTGCTTCCCCCCCTGAGGACTTTTCTTTTGAGGAAACTTTACATACATTAAGGGATCATTTCCACTGGGAAAGTCAGGAATTTTCTGAATCTAAAAAGAGGCTTATGGATTTCCTTCTTCTACCCCAGCATAGGCCTTTGGCTATACCTCCTGTACTAGACATTGTTGTTGATGTGTTTTCGGAATCCAATATTGCCTGATTCCCTGCCTCTGGCTCCTAGTAAACCTGACAGATACTAAAGGGTCCCTGAGTCCCACAAGTTCCTTTTCAAAAATCCTGTTGCAGACTCAGAAACCATTTCTCAGGGGCCCAAGGGCATTAAGACTTCTATTGCTAAAAATCCTACTCCTCCTGATAGAGACCCCCAGGGCACTGGATAGATGGGGTAAAAAGGTTTATACTGCTGCAACCTTGGCAATCAGGGCCTTAAACTGCCAATTTCATATGCTAAAATATCAACAGCATATTATGAGACTGCTTAAACAGAAAATTATATTGATTTCTGACTGTGTGGAAAATAAAGATTTACAGGATTTACTGCATTCAGCTGAACAAGTTGGAAAACATACTTTGCAATGTGGTTTTGATTCTTTAGAGGCCTCTTACAGGGCTGCTGTTACTGGGTCTGTGCTTAGAAGGTATGCTTGGCTTAATGAGCAATCTCTGCCTGATCATGTTAAAGCAAAATTGTTGGATGCTCCTTTAAATCAGGACCGTCTTGTTTTGCAATAAGGCTGAAGAAGTTCTAAAAAAAGATGGAAGATAAAGCTAAATCTATGCAAACTGTGAAAGATTTCTTACAAGTGCAACCTCCAAGATTTAGCAGGCACTGGCCTACTAAGAACTGGTCATTTCCAGCTACTTCCAGATCCTCTCAAGCCAAATCCAGACACACCAAAAGTACCAGGTTTCAGTCCCAAGAGACTCTCAGAACTAAGCAGTGGGGGGCCTCTACTTCCAAATCATCTGGAAATAACAAGACACCCCCCCTATGGTAAGCAGTCTCAATGACTTTCCTTTAAAATTACCAAGCACTTACCTTTTAGCCGCCCCTTTGGGGGGGAAAGATTGCTCTTCATGCAAAAAACTGGGAACTCATAACCCAGGACAAATGGGTTTTAAAAACAGTGTCACAGGGATACAGATTTCATTTCCACACGTTGCCAACACCAAATGGGTGGCCAGACCTGCCCCCAAATCAGTGGGCAGAGGCTTAGAAACAAGTACTTTCCCTCTTAAACTTGGGGGCAATTCAACCGGTGCTAGAAGAGGAAAAGGGACAAGGTTTCTATTCCAGGCTTTTCCTGGTACCCAGAAAAGACAGTTCATGGCATCCAATTCTGGACCTGTCTACTCTAAACACCTTTCTGGACATTCCAAAATTCAAGATGCTGACTCTTCACCAGTTACTTCCTATGCTAGGCAAGGATGCCTGGTTGGCAACTCTAGATTTAAAAGAAGCTTACCTACGTATCCCAATTAGGGAATCTTGCAGAAGATACCTAAGCTTCAAAGCAGGCTACTGGCATTATCCGTTCTCTGCACTGCCCTTTGGCTTGTCTACTGCGCCCAGGGTATTCACAAAGTGCCTGGCTCCAGTAATTGCATTTTGCAGGCAAAGAAATATTCAAATATATCCATACCTGGACGAATGTCTAATTCAGGCAGAAAACCAGGCCATACTTATAAATCATCTGGCGTTTGTAAAAAGGGTTCTAACTTGTCTAGGGTGAAATCACAACTGATACCCTCTTAAAAGATTACATTCCTGGGTGCAAGCTTCAATATAACTGCCCAGATGACTTTCCTCATGCCAGAAAAGCAAATTCATTTGGTAACTTACTTCAAACAAGTGCCCACAAAAACCCTGCTATCTGCAAGACAAATACTGCAAGCCTTGGGGTTCATGGCGTCCAGCATTCTTCTAGTTCCATATGCAAGACTGCATATGAGGAAACTTCAGTGGTACTTAAAAAGTCTATGGAGTCAACATGGTCACAGCCTAGAAACAATGATTCCTATCATACCTTGCCTATGCCTGGAGTTCCTATGGTGGGCAGAGGCCTGCCACCTAAACAAGGGACTGCCATTCACACTACCTCTTGCTGCCCAAACCCTAACTACAGATGCATCAGACTATGCATGGGGGGCTCACCTGGCAGGAAAGTGCATTCAGGGCAAATGGAACCCGAATCAAATGCACCTCCATATCAATCAAAAAGGAATGTTAGCTGTACAGAATGCTGACAGCCTTCAAGGACTACATTCATCCAGGACAACTAACGGTAAAGACGGACAACACCACAGTTATGTGGTACATAAACAAGCAGGGGGGTACACATTCCTATCCCCTTTGCAGGCTAGCCATGGCATTGTGGAACACGGCCTTGAGCTACCAAGTGCAACTACAAGCTCAATTCCTGCCAGGAAAACTGAATAAACTGACAGATGGACTAAGCAGAAATCTCATGGACCCACACGAGTGGAAACTGGAACCACGGATTTTCAACATGTTGACAAGCAAATGGGGGAGCCCAGACATAGATCTATTTGCCTCCCCCAACAACTACCAGTTGAACAAGATTTGCACAAGGACTCCTCACAAAAAAGCCTGGAAAGTAGATGCTCTGTCATTCAGCTGGAAAAACCTATCAGTCTACACCTTTCCTCCTCTGCCTCTGCTCTCCAAAGTTCTGCTAAAAGTCAAACAGGACAAACCAAGAATGATTTTGATTGCTCCAGACTGGCCACGCCAACACTGGTATCCACTCCTGCGCAGTGTGTCACAAAGTTCTCCATGGCACCTGCCTCAGACACCTTCCTTACTGTCTCAGCAGGAGAACCAAATTCTGCACCCTCAGCTCCCAACTTTGAACCTTGCAGCTTGGCTAATCGCTTAAATTCACCCTTAGCATCCCCTCAGCAAACCTGTGATGGATGTCATCTTGGAGGCGAGAAGACGTAGTACTAGAAAATCTTACACTGACAAATGGAAAAGATTCTGTGCTTGGAATCAATCTCAAGGGATGAGCACAGCAGCACCCAATTTACCTCAGATTTTACAATACTTAACTGAGATGCTTCCAAGGGCCTGCCCTTTTCCTCCATTAAAATCCAAGCTGCAGCCATTTCAGCTCATTATAACAAAGAACCTCCTCTCCTCTCTCATCCTCTGCTCAAGCAGTACCCCAGAGGGGATAAAAACTTGAGACCACCCAGGAGAGCTCCAACCCCTGCCTGGGACCTTAACTTTGTATTAGAGAAACTCACTCTACCTCCTTTCGAGCCAGTTGCTACTGCAGACTTAAAATTTCTTTCTTGGAAAACAGCCTTCCTTCTAGCAATCCCTTCAGCTAGAAGGATATCTGAGTTACAGGCCCTTATGGCAGCGGAGCCTTTCATCATCTTTCATGTGGACAGAGTGTCACTCAGGACCAATCCATCCTTCATGCCCAAGGTGGTATCCAGTGTGGCTCTTAATCAGTCCATTCATTTGCCAACTTTCTTTCCCAATCCACAGAACAAAGGGGAATGGATTCTGCATTCATTGGATGTGCACAGACAACTTAGGTTCTACTTGAACAGGACTAAACCTCGAAGAAAATCTGAACAACTGCTGGTAGCATTTGCTGCTGGGGCAGAGGGAAAGGCTATTTCAAAACCAACCATTTCTAAATGGATAAGCCATTGCATTCATTTCTGCTATAAGCACCATGGAAAACCTATCCCCCAGGGGATCAGATCTCATTTCACCAGGGCTGCATCTACTTCTACAGCCTTTCTCAGAGGTGTTCCTACCAGGGATATTCTAGAAGCAGCTACCTGGAGTTCAGTTCATACTTTCACCAAGCATTATCATTTACCAATTTTCTCTAAATCCGGAGCTGGCTTTGCCACTGCCGTCTTGCAGGGCCTTATAGCTGGTCCTAATGCTGTATAAATCCATCCTCCCAACCATAGCTTTGGGAATATACCCAAACGTAATTACTGCAACAGTGAAACACGAAGAACATAGTACAGTTGTGTACACTTACCATAAATGTAGATGTTCGAGTGTATTCACTGTTGCAGTCCTGGTTACCCTCCCTCCAGCCCCCTGTTTTTCTCTTACTATACCTCTACTTTCTTTTACTATGCTTAAAAGCCTTTTTGGTGTATTTGCTTTTGGTTGGAGGTATATTTTTGTGTTTTTAATTTTATTTTGCTCCCCATTAGGGGGGCACTTTCATCTGGGGCAAGAAAAACTGATGTAATGGCGTTGGCTGTATGTTTTATACCCCCGACGACCTTACGTCATGGAAGAAGGGACAGCAACCGATGCAGGACCCAAGACTTTGTTAATCAGGTCGACTGAGGGCAACCTGCTAGCAGATTACCCAAATGTAATGACTGCAACAGTGAATACACTCGAACATCAACATTTATGGTAAGTGTACACAACTGTACTTTTCATTGATTCCTATTTTAGTGAAAATCTGTGTGTGTCAGTGTGACATAGGTAAGTGGAAGTCTGTGTGTGGATGAGTTCTAGATCGGCAAATATTTGTGTGTGGTGGTGTGGGTATATGCATTTGAATCGGGGATATGTGGGTTTTGGATGAGTGAAGGTTATGTGTATGTTAATGCAAGTGTTTGTGTCAGGTAAACTGGGGGAGAAGTGTACGTGTGTGTGTGAAAAACAAAACAAAACAAAAAAAAAAAATATATATATATATATATATATATATATATATATATATATATTACATACATACACACACACACACACACATATATATATATATATTTTTTTTTTCCACACACGGGTTACCTTTACATTATCGAACGTTCAAATGTTCGACAATGATATGGCCGAGACCATATCATCGAACATCTGAATGTTCGACAATGTAAAGGTAAGAAAACAAGGGAGAAGGAAAAGAAAATGAACTGTGTATAGCAAGCCCCTGGCACCCCCCACACCCCCCGTTACCGAAATATACCAACTCTGAGATTGCACTACATTGAGGTAACGGGAAATGACTGAATGGAGATCTCCATACAGTGCGGAACGGGAATATTTCCCGTTACCGCAATGTAGTGCGATCTTGGAGTTGGTATATTTAAGTAGTGGGGGTGTGGGGGGGTGCAGGGGGGCTTGCCCCCCTGCTATACACGTTTTATTTTGCTTTGTTTTTGTTTTTTTTTTTTGTTAACTTTACACTGTCGAACATTTGGATGTTTGATGATATGGTTTCGACCATATGACTGTTGAACATTTGAATGTTCGATAATGTAAAGGTAACCCATACACACATATACATATATATATATATATATATATATATATATATATATATATATACACACACACACACACACATACATACATGTGTGTGTGCATATATATATATATATATATATATATATATATATACATATACATACAGAGAGAGAGAGAGTGCACAGTTTATAAATGGAAGTTGTGTTCATGAAAGCAATTGAGATTAATGAGTCTCTGTGTTTCTGTTAGTGTCAGATCATTAGACAATGGGGTTAAGAAGTTCCTCCTTTTCCCCCACTGTGATTTGTGAGTTAGTATATAAGTTTTAAGGGAGTAAGAGATGCAGGAGGGCTTACATACTTGCAGAAAACAATTAGTATGTTACTTTTTGTCAACTGTTGACAGAATATGCCACTGATGAACAGAACTGCAGTTGATGATGTTAGTTCTGACATGCAGCTAATCTAAGAAATATTTATTGTGAAAGAAAGCTAAATAAAAGGTGAGTCATGTTTCTGTCCTGGGTAAGTAAATAAAGGTCCATTTGTATCAGTGGATTCATGTTGGGGACAGCCCCGACTCGTATATGCCAACTTCCAGATTGCACAACAGTGGGGAGAAAAACTCCACTGCCAGAGAAAGTCATTTCAGTGAACAGCACTCACTTTTTTTTTTTTTGCATTTGCCAGAATTACCTTTGATGATATGACATGCTTCCTGCATCAGTTCTACCACCCTAGTTAATTAAATAAATATATAAAATCAGTACAGGTTATGGTGCAGAAGTGTACCTACGCTGCAGAACATCTGTATGTTCATAGTATGGTATAGTTACAATGTGTATGAGAATATCATCAGGAATTATGGGTGCTTCAGACTGGCTTGGGTGGCTTCAGGAAAAGGAGATAATCTTAACTATATATCAGCAAATTTGTGAAGAATTCCACTGCAGCAAACAACTGTTGGGATTTCCTTTTTCTATCCTTGGGGTGGTTACTTTTTTCCTTTCATAAGAGATGCGTATGTACCGCCCCATTGGTGTTTGCCATGACATCACATGCTGAAAGACAACAACTCATGCTTAGTGCTTGCATTATCAGTCTGACCCCCAGTCACGGAGTCAGCACAAACTATGAGTTAGAAAATAAATGCAACATGCAAGGGTACCATCTAAGCACATGCTTGTCCAACTTAAAAAGGACTCCATCCACAGCCAAACAATGGAGGAACTTTGAAAGCACAGGACGATAAGCAGATGGATAATAAACTCACACAACAGGACCCTCATTCACAGGTTAACTGATATAGTGAGAACATATCTATTACATTTGATAACAAAAGCTAATCTCCATGAAAACAGTACAGCTATGTCAGAAGCTTGCCATAATTATACATTTTCAAGGACAGGCCAAAGTAAAAGCAAACTTAAAACTGCTTTCTGCATTGTTCTTAGTTACTGCTTATTCTCATATTTTCTTAAGAACGTTTCAATATGTACACTACACACACAGGTGTACAACTGCATTTGTCAAACTCAATCAATACCTTTAACACCTTGCAGGGGTAGAGGTATTAACCTTAAAGAATTGAAGACTGCTCATGCCAATGATGGCCAGAAACAGAACCCTCACTTCTCCTATGTCAGTACCTTCACTAGCATGAGACCAGTAAGATAAATGTCAATTGATTCCAAAATGGTGGACAGCCTGTAAGCACACTGACAGTGCAGCTCCTGCATTCCTATACTATAATCTGACTTCAAACCAGCGCATCGCTTAGGAAAAGTATATCAAACATCAATGGATTAAAGCAGAAATATGAGTACTTACTTGTTTCATCTTTATTTTTCAAAGATTCTCTCATTCTGAAGGAAAAATAATTACTTGTTGGAAACAGAGCCCTGAACCGCACGGTGTGGATTATTCAAGACAACAGGCCTAATAAGAGGAAAGTAACAAGAAAAACAACTTTCATAACAAGACTTATCATTTAAATTCTGCACTACTACTAGGAATCTAACTATACAAGATTAATGGAGATTCAGCCAGATCGGATGGAAACTGTAATCACAAAAAACAAACTGTCTGCAATTACTACTCTTGAGAAAGAAACCACTTCTAAAAGGCAAAAATTTAACAAGCAACAACAAGAAGTTGATAAAATGTCTCAAAAATTAAAACAGGAACAACCTTTAACACTGGAGAATCTGAAAACTGCTTTACAAACAGAAGTGCAGGGTTTCCCTCATAAGCTAACTACATTTGGCTCTACTCTGGACCAAAGTGTGCTTAGGCTTGAACAAAATGAAGCTAAAATTATGGACAATGAGCTAAAAATAAATTAACTGCAACAAAAAGCACAAACCAATGACACCATAATTAAAGAATTACAGCAAAAAATGTTAGACTTGGAAGCTAGAAGCCGGAGAAATAATTTTATCATAAGAGGTATTCCAGAGAGCTTTGATAATTCACAATTTATTCCAATAATAAAAGAAATACTAAGCTCTCTTCTGGCTAATAAAAATCTCCTGGATGAGATAGTGATCGAAAGAGCTCACAGAGCTATAAAGCATACACAAACAAGTGATCTTCCTAGACAAATCTATAACAGACTGCTTAATTCAGCACATGTTCAACAGATACTGTCAGCTTATAAGATTAAAAAGAATGTTACATGGAGAGCGCATAAAATTATGATTACTCAAGAGCTTCATTTACAAATTAAACAAAATTGACAGAAACTAAGCAAATACTGCAATTACCTCATTGAAAATAAGATTTGTTTCCAAATGAAATATCCTACAACTTTAACATTTTATTACAAAGAAGAAAAAATATCCTTGGAAACACCTGACCAGGCAAAATCCACCTTTCTGCGTCTCTTCAAAGTAAATTCTGCCTGAGACAACTCTTTTCATATCTTTTGATCCAAAAACAACATTTGGAAGGAAGCTGCAAAAAAATACAGGACAGAAGAATATACCACTCTTATGGGAAATTTTAAACAAATGTATGTGGAATGTGTTCTAAATAACTCTGCTTACTTGCCTGTAAAGAAAACCTCTTTGTTACACTGTAATACTTAAGGTACTGTCTTTTAATAATTGCCTTTACATTTAAAAGTTACAAAGCTACCTAACACTGTCTGCAGAGAAATGACTTTAAAGTGCATTTACAGCTTACAAAAAAGAAGTGTTAAATTACATTTAAAAAATGGGATATAACCTTTGATATAATAGTTTAAGTAGTGTAAATATTAGACATAAGTAGTTTCAGTTAAAATGTATACTCATTATTCTACTGGCACAATCATTGAGTTGCTTTTAAGTATGTCTATGAGCAAGGTACAAAAACATTTCTCTTTTTTTTTCTTCCTCTCTGTTTGTTCAGTTGATGGCACTGGTTAATTATTAACATATGAGTTCACAATGATGTGTTTATATGGCTTTTGACAGTGCAGTGTTAAATGAAGATTCCAATACATTTAAAGAACCACAGTTAGTTACTGTTAGCAAGAATAAGGCAAATGTTGAATTTTAAAGTGCTGCCTTCTTTAAATGTTTAAATTGTATAATCATTATTCTGCTGACATAACCATTGAGTTACTTTTAAATGTGTCTATTAGCAAGGTATAAAAACATTTTTTTTTCTTTTCTCTCTGTTTGTTCAAGTAGATGGCACTGGTTAATTATTAATATAGGAGTACACAATGATGGATCTATATGGCTTTTGCCAGTGCAATGTTAAATGAAGTTCCAATACATTTTAAAGAACCACAGTTAGTTGCTGTTAGTAAGAATAAGGCAAATGTTGAATTTAAAAGTGCTGCCTTCTTTAAATGTTTAAAATGTATAATCATTATTCTACTGGCATAAAAACTGAGTTACCTTTAAAGGTGTCTATGAGCAAGGTACAAAAACATTTTCCTTTTTTTTTGTCCAGTAGATGGCACTGGTTAATTAATAATATGAGTTCACAATAATTGCTTGTATGGTTTCCAATACATTTTAAAGAACCACAGTTAGTTGCTGTTAGCAAGAATAATGCAAATGTTGTTGAATTTTTAAATGATGCCTTCTTTAAATATACATATATTGTACTTGGTTTTTGAAAATATTGTTTTGTTAACTCTAATAACTCTTGAAATGTTAAGAATTATAATATGTTGCTGTTACTACAAAACTTTTTAAAAAAGCTATGTTTACTTTTCTCTCTATATAATATCTAAGGGTACAATTAATATAATATTTTAAGAAGTCTGAAAATGAATATGCAGTATATAAATAATAAAAGGAGTGAGATGGGCACAGTCTGTTAGCTGATGACTGTTCGCATTTGGAACAGTATGGGTATTATTGACATCCCTCTGATATATATCTACTCCTTGTTGTTAAAAATAATAGTTTATTTTAGTTTCTTAACTCATGCACATTTACAAATACAGAGGGATGGGTGGTTAGGCACCTATTTAGAGTTTAGGAGTATAGAAGTCACAACATTTATTCTTAAGATAAATACACTAACAGAAAAAGTTTATAACTGTATTTTTGTGCATCAACTAATCAGAAACTTCAACAATATTAATAAAAAATGATACCCATAGACTCTTGGAATGTTAAAGGGATGGTAAACAAAAAGAAAAGAAATTTAATCATGCACCTCAGATACCAAACTGAGGCTGATATAACTTTCTTACAAGAAACTCACTTAGATGACCAACTTTGGGTTAGGGAAAGGAAAAGAAAGTGGGTTAAAACAATAGTTGCTGCAAATTATAGTTCTTTGTCCAGGGGAGTGGCCATTATAGTAAATAAATCCTTCCAAGGAGAGATTACTTCCTATGAAGCTGACTCAAAGGGAAGATGGGTATTATTTACTAATGAATATCATACTTTAAAGAAACCATTACTCTTTCTTAATATATATATATATATATATATATATATATATATATATATATATATATATATATAGCCCCTGCTCAAATTAACAGATCTTCATTTATGAAATCTTTAATATATTAGCTAAATACCCAAATCACCTGTTTATTGTAGGTGGGGACTGGAATGCTTTACTAAATCTAGATAAGGATAGATCACATAATAAAAGCAGACAGTCACAATCTACCACTACAGCACTTGAAGAATTACAAAATACATTTGAACTAGTTGACCCTTATGTTAAATTTCAATAGGATAAAACAATATCAAGATTCACTTTCTTTTCAGCCACTCATAAAACTTGGTCCAGGATAGATGCTTTTCTAATTTCCCTTGCTTTCCTTTCTAACAAATTAAATTATGCTGGATCACCTAGAACTCTTTCAGATCATTCCAAAATTAGACTTTTAATAGACTTTCAAGCTCACAAACAAAATATTTCCTATTTCAATACCTGGACGTTAAATCCTAAAATTATACAAAACCAAGAAACTACACAAGAAATTCAGAATGTGCTAGCCCAACTTCAAAATGATTTTATATCCGATCAAATTCCATATGACATACAATCAGCGGCTACCAAGGTGGTCATCAGGGGTATTATTAAAAAATCTGCATGGCTCAAAAAAAAGTATAACAATCTTAAGAATGAACTAGAGTGTCAAATAAACACTGCTGAACTAGAACTTCAGGAAAAATATTCTAAAGAACTTGAGGAAAAAATAATTGCTTGGCAAAAACAATTACACAAACACTAGTTAGAAAATATCTCCTTCTTAGAATTAAGGTCAATATATCAATATTCAGAATGGGCTCAAACACCATCAAAATTCCTAGCTAGACTAATTAACATAAAAAGTGGACCTCCTAGGATCAAAGAAATAAAATATGAAGGACAGGTGAAATATAAAGATCAAGATATAGTGGACGCTTTTGAAGATATTTATAGGAAATTATACAATATACCCTTATCATCATCTACAGACAGATTTGAGGATTTTATACACAGTATAATCTTTCCACAAATTACAGAAGATCAAAGGAAACTCTTAAAATCACCGTTACATTTAAAAGAGATAAAAGCTGCAATAAACAAACTAAAATTAGGTAAATCCCCTGGGCCTGATGGATACACATTGGATTTTTATAAGCTATTCATGGAACCTATCTCCAAAGTGTTATTAAAAGTTTTCAACTATATAATACAATATGGTACAACAGACAAATACTTAAATAACTCCAAGACAGTGTTGATTCCTAAACCGCATTCTGACCCAACAGATCCAGCAAATTATAGACCAGTAGCCCTCATAAACACTGATCTTAAGATATTAGCCCATGTTATAGCAAATAGACTTAAGAATATACTCCCCTCTATTATTTCCCAACAACAAATGGGCTTTATGACAAACAGGCAAACAAGTGACAACACCCTCCTTTTAGATACCATTGTAAGACTACTTAATAGGGATAAATGCCCCAGATATGCCCTTACAGTAGATGCAACTAAAGCTTTTGATAGAGTAAACTTACACTTTTCTCTTTAATATACTGCCTTTATATGATTTTCCTCAAGAATTCATTAAAATGATCCAGGTTCTCTATCAGAAAGCTTCTACCACTATACAGGTAAATAAACTTATAACTAACCCTATACTCTTATCCAATGGTACAAGACAAGGATATCCTCTTTCGCCATACCTATTTAATCTTTATCTAGAACCCCTCCTTCTGTTTATTTCACAAAAAAACTTTCATCATATTCCCAGAATCCACAATACAAATCTTATATACTTGGCCTTTGCTGATGACTTAAATATATACTTCCAACTACTGACCTCCCAAAAATACTTAAAGTTATTGATGAGTTCTCGATAGATTCAAATTATAATTTAAATTTAAACAAGTCACACATATTTCCCCTCAATCCTATAGGGCATAACGAATTGTACTTTCCTATGGGTGAGATCAAAATAAATTACCAGATAAAATATCTAGGAATAATATTTACTTCAGACTTCAAAGATATTATAAACAATAACCTACTAACTACATGGACTAGTATTCAAAACGATATGGATAGATGGAAGAACATTAATATGTTTCTACTGTCAAAAGCTAGTGTTGTCAAGATGAATTTTTCTACCAAGAATACTCTTTCAATTAAATGCTACCTTTTCAAATATTCCCCAAAACTTCTTCCTTGCCATGGAAAAAGCTATATCAAGATTCTTATGGTATCCCAAATCTACCAGAATTAAATATGCAAAACTTGTACTCGCCAAAGATAAGGAGGGATTGGGGTTACCTGATTTTAAGCTTTACTACAGTATAATTGCTGTATACAGACTAATACAAATAATAAACTATGACTCATATATAAATACTTGGACACCCCAGTGGACCAAAATCTGGTATGAACAGTTGAAATACCTTGGCTGTAATATCAAATCCTTACCATTCTTGAATTTAAATCAGGCTAGCATATACACGAAGAATTTACACCCACTAATTAAAAACATGATTCTTACAACACAGAAACTATTTAAATCATTGCAATTAGCTGACGCTTTTGCCCTTATACAACCGTTACATCTAAATCCTAATTTACTAATAAATAATAAACCAGTAAATCTAACAAACTACCCCCTGATAAAAGACTACACAATATGGGATATATACCAATGGAAAGACTCTAACACAGGGCAAATGAGACTTGAACTCAAACTTCCTATGAAATATAGTATCCTTAACCAACTTCATCATCTTATAAATGCTAAATTCTCACAAATACACACTGACTTACAAAACATAGATTTAGTTAAATTAATACTTGAAAATCTTGCGTTTAAAGGGAAAACAATTTCTAGGGCTTATAAAATTGTAATGAGTGCAAAACATCAGAATTCTTTATTATTTTCAAACTATTGGCAGACGAAAAATCACTGAATGAAGAAAATAAGAAACTAGCTAATGAAAATACAATCAAATTCATTCCTTTCAAGAAGCTGTTATATACACAAATTATGGTAAATAACAATCTATATTATACCTTATCTAAATTAAATAAATTCAATCCTAACTTTTCGCCTATATGTCCCCATTGTCCGGATCAAACAGCTGATATTTTACATGTCATGTGGAACTGTACTAAGATACATAACTTATGGTGTTCCTTGACAGTAAGATTAGAGAAGATGGGATATGAAAAATCAATCCTTACTTGGGAGACAGCTATATTGTACATTAATATCAATCAACTCCCAAAAATATTAAAACATGTCTTTATTACGATGTGTGCCCTTATTAAATTCTTTATTACAAAGAATTGGAATGTCATGTCACCAATTACATGGGAAAATTTTAGCAATATTGCTATCAAACATATCTCATCTCACAAATCAATTTATTCAAAAACAAAAAACAAACGCTATTACCAAAATATTGGGGTTACTTGCTAAATATAATTCTTGACAAATAAAATTTGCCTACAAATTGTCATGAAAAGCTAACCTTTAAATAAGAAATGAATGTAGTATAACCAGTCTTTCTTGCATCTTCTCCCTTTTCTTAGTATATGTGTAACTAGATATTTCCCTAAACATACAAATAAATGGTTAAATTTCTGTTTTTACTTTATATATAGACTATCCCCATTCTAACTATCCCTTATGAGACCAAATGAATATAAGAATTCTCATAGTTTACTTGACGATGTAGTGACTTCTTGTGTATGTATGTATGTATGTATGTATATATATATATATATATATATATATATATATATATATATATATATATACATATATATATATATATATATATATATATATATAGGTGTGTATATATATATATATATATATATATATATATATATATAGGTGTATATATATATATATATATATATATATATATATATAGATATATATATGTGTGTGTGTGTGTGTGTGTATGTATTATTTTCTCGGAACGAGATTGTTGTCTGTTTTCTTTAGATAGTTATTTGTATTGTTTATTTGTGTTTTTGAGTTACTATATTGTTGTTATTACTTGAAAAAAGAAAATTGAAATAAAGAGATTTTGGAGAAAAAAAAGACAAATGTCAACATTTACAGAGGTGGAAGCATTTTTGAAGAAATAGCCGGACCAACACAAAGTTAGTGAGTAATCCCAAATGTTATGATTTACTCTTGTAATAACTTGTTCTCAAAGATTTACTGTTGTTAATATCTCATGCAATATACTTTCCTTCTCCTGCAGGGCCTCCACTTTAATGGCAAGCACTCTGGGTGCAGAAAAAGAAACCCAACAGTAAGACCTTATAACGGAATTGAAGCTCAACACTTATGAAATTAAGGAATCTCCAGTTAATCCATCCACAACCCTTTTTTCCTATTTTTGCACAAGGGGTCGGGGTGTCACTTCAACAGTGACAATCTGCAGCCAATGTTTACACTGCTGGGTGGCTAGCCCTGCTATGGTCTTTCACCCGCATCACACACTTGTATGCACAATCACACCTATGTCCAATTTAGAGTGTCCAATCCACCTACTACATGTCTTTGGAATGTGGGAGGGAACTGGAGCAACCAAAAGAAACCCACGCAAACACAGGGATGACATGCAGACTCCACACAGAAGGCACCCCAGCCAAGAATTAAACTGGGGAACCTCTTGCTGTGAGGCAGAAATGCTATCCCCTGTGGCTCTGTGCCACCCCAGGAATCTCCTGTGATGATCCCAAGAAAAGAAGTTATGCACTCACCATAACGTTCCAAGTTGGTAGTCCATCTCACCCTTCATTTTTATATATGGGTTTGGAGCCGATCTTTGGTTCCGACTCGGCCGATTTTCAAGCTCGAAGACTTCTGGTTGGCTCGTGGCTAAGCAGGTATCCCATGGTGCACCAGTGCAATCCCCAGATCTTGTTTACTGCTCACTAGAAATAGAAAGAAACCCCTAGCCAACAAAGCAATACTAAAGGGTCGCCAACCAAGAAATTTACAGTATTACCTCCAGATCTTCCAGGATGGGGGCAGGAGGGCAGGTTGGTAAAAATGAAGGGTGAGATGGACTACCAACATGGAACGTTATGGTGAGTACATAACTTATTTATGTTAAGTAGTCCAATCTAACCTTCATTTTTACATATGGGACAGCATCCCTAGCACCTTATTCTTGGGTGGCTCATTGGAAGATACTCCTGAGCACCATGGAGCCAAAGGATGCTCTACCCCTAGAAGCCAAATCCAACTTATAATGAGTAATAAAGGTGTGAGGGGTAGCCCAGATAGCTGCTGCACAGATATGATCAATTGGTACCCTGGCTTGAAAGACTGCAGAGGTAGAGTGAGCCTTGATCCTGTGGGGTAAAGGTCTGCCCTCCGAACTGTAAATGAAAGCTATGCAACTTGAAATCCAGTTAGACAATGTCACCTTAGAAATTGGTAAGCCCAATCTGGAATCAGAAAAGGAAACGAACAACTGGTCTGACTTCCGAAATTCTTTGGTCCGTTGCAAATAAAAATGTAGCTGTCTGTGAACATTCATCTGGAGAAAACGATATTCAGCTGCATTGCCATGATTGGGAAAGAAAACTGGAAGCTCAATGGACTGGTTCAATGTAGCAGAAGAACAAACTTTGGGAACAAACGAAGGATTGGTACGTAAAGAAACCCTGTCTTTATGAAAGACTAAATAAGGTGGCTTAATAGACAGGGCATGTAGTTCAGAAACACGTCTGGCTGATGTAATAGCTACTAAGAACACAGTCTTCCAAGACAAACGCTTTAAGGAAGTTGAATGAGATGGTTCAAAGGGAGGGAATGTTAGTTTGGACAACACAAAATTTAAGTCTCAAGAAGCCACAGGTTCTTGTAATGGTGGTCTCAGTAAAGTGGCTCCTCTCAAGAAAGTTTTCCATAGCTTATGAGACATAAGGTTGACATTTGAAGATCCCAAATAAAAATGTGAGATAGCCGCCAATTGTACTTTGATGGTGGCTGTGGCAGATCCCTCTTGAAAAAGCTCCGAAAGGAATTCCAGAATCACAGGAACGGGAGCGGTGTAAGGATCCACTTTCATTTTCTGTGCACAAACAGAGAACCTTTTCCATTTACTGTCATACAGCCTTCTTGTTGATGGTTTATGCGAGGATAAAAGAATATGGGACACTGATGACGAAACCTCATGAAGCCTGACTAGAGATGGAACTGGAGCAGCCAAACTGTCAATTTGAGGGTGTGGAGAGAGGGGTGTAGTGAACCCAACATGTGGGTCAATAGATCTGCAACTGGGTCCAGGATCCAAGGATCGTCCAGGAGAAGAGGCTCAAGGAAGGGGAACCAGACCTGATGCGGCCAGTAAGGCGCAATGAGGATTAACTTGCTTCCCAATTGGTTGGCTTTCTGTATCACTTTGGGGATAAGAAAGAATGGAAGAAAAGCATAGTAAAGTCCCGTGGGCCAATCGTGGACCAGAGCGTCTCTGGGTGCTTCCCCTGGAGGGGGAATTAGGGAAAATAACTGCTGCACTTGGCATTGACTGGACTGGCAAAAAAGTCGCAGCAAGGTTGTCCCCATTTTCGGAAAATCTGTTCCACTATTTCCCGTGTCAGAGACCACTCATGGGGCAGCCAGATTGCCCAGCTCAGCTTGTCGGCCATCACGGTGGATGTCCCCGGAATGTGCATTGCCACCAGAAAGTGCTGGGAAGAAATCACTATTCCCAAACTCGCATGGCCACTCGACAGAGTGGGTAGGATCTGGTACCGCCCTGTTTTTTGATATACCACACAACCGACATGTTGTCCGATTGCATCGCAATTGTCCCTGGAGGAAGAAGGTCCTGAAGTGCTTGCAACGCCAGAAGCACTGCTCTCATCTCCAGAATGTTGATATGCAGATGAGCCTAGTGTTTTTGCCATGTGCTATGGACAGTCCTGCCAAAATAATGCCCCCCCCACCCGACCTGGGAGGCATCCGTGGTCACAGTGGCAATGGGTTGGGTAGGCACAAAGGGAGCTCCTGTGAAAAAGTTGTTGGGCGCTATCCACCAATGGTTTTTTTTTGCATGATTCCATCAGCAGAATAGGGTGATTCAGCAGTAGATATTGGAACGACCATTGGGAGAACAGGAGCCATTGAAGGATTCTCATGTGCAACCTGGCTAAATGTATTAACAGAATGGTTGAGGCCATCGTTCCAAGAAGTTGAAGAATCCATTTTGCTTTGAACTTCCGAAGCGGAAAAAGACACTGAACTTGTGAAATGAGGTTTTGTTGCTCTTTCGGCGGGAAGACAAACTGTCATATCCACTGTGTCTACCTCTGCACCTATAAAATTCACAGATTGCGAGGGCAGTAATGCAGATTTTTCCCAATTTATGGAGATCCCTAGTTGAGCACAAAGCTGGATGGTGGCGTCCCTGTTTTGGAGAAGTAGATGCCTGGTGGGGGCGGTCAGGAGCCAGTCGTCCAAATACGTAAACACTTGGAATCCCTGACGTCTCAGGTGAGCTGTCACTACTGCCATGTATTTGGTGAACACCCTGGGGGCTGTGGTGAGACCAAAGGGCACAGCACGAAACTGATAATGGCTGGCTCCCAGATGGAAGCGCAGATACCTCCTTGACGCCTTGTCCATTTTTATATGGTAGTAGGCATCTTGGAGATCCAGAGAGCACATCCAATAGTCTTTCCCTAACAACGGGAGTATCGACTGCAGTGTAACCATTCGAAACTTGTCCTTTTTCACAGATTCATTTAATCTGCTGAGGTCCAATATTGGCCTCCTGTCTCCGGTTCGTTTTGGGACTAAAAACAACCTGGAGTAAGTTCCGGATCCTGTCTGGTCTGCTGGGACGGGCTGGATGACTCTTTTTGAGAGCAATTTGTTGATCTCCACAGTTGCCTGATCCCTGTGATTGGGTGGAACATCTGGGATCTTCTTGGGAACAAACGGTGGAAGGGAAAAGGGTATGATATATCCTCTGGTAACAACTTTTTGTACTCACTTGTCTTGGGATATATTTAGCCAGGCTTCTGAATACAAAGAGATGTGACCCCCGACTGGCCCCAGAGAAACACAGTTGGGCCACACATCAGGAGCGCTGATAAGGCTGCCCTCGAAAGGAACCACGGCCTTGCTGGTATTGCGGCCTGCCCCTGCCTCTAGGGCAATGTCTACTATTTCCTCCTCCTCTGTCTCTGAAGGAGGATTCACTCTGTGTGTCCGGAAAGGCCCTCTGGGACTTTTTGAACCAAATCTTACCTCCCCCCCTTTGACCTTTGGGGTATGGTCAAAAGGGGACAGTAAAATGGACTCCCATGGCAGAGAGAGTCTTTCTTTCCTGTTCACACCGAGTGAGTGTTTCTTTCACCTTGGAACCAAACAAGGAGGGACCATCAAATGGGGCAATGGTGAAGGTGGACTTAAAAGGCTCCGCAAAGTTACACAAGCGTATCCAGGATTGGTGCCTAAGGGCAACTCCTGAAACCGCTGCTCTGCTCACTCCATCAGCCGCATGAGAGATAAGCCACATGGAGGAGTTAACTACCGAATTTAGGGTGGACAACTGAGCAGAGATCCTATCAGGGACTCCCTCAGGACAAGCACCCTGTATGGAATCTCCTAACTCTTTGAGGAGATCTCTCTGCAACCTCGTGAAATGGGTAAGATAGTTCAGAGATCGAAGTGTAAAAGCCGCTGAACTAAATACACGCTTCCCAAATCTGTCCATCTGTCGAGACTCCTTGTTTGGCGGATGAACAGAGGAAGAAATCTCTGCAAACTCTTTCTTTGTGGCCGCCGCCACCACCATGGCATCTACGGGAACACCCTTAGACAAGAAATCTTTTCCAGGAGGGGCAGACAGGAACTTATTTGGTCTTCGAGGGACTGGCTCTACAGCATCGAGAGTATCCCACACCTTCCAACTAACCAGATCCATTAGCTCGTCGAAAGGTGGAGATACCCAAGAGGCAGAGGGTTGAGACCAGAAAGCCTTCAGGTACACAGACTCCTAATCAGTAGGGTTGACAGTGGGCCAGTCGCACCTCTGTTTAAGGATCTCTAGAATGTCCACAGAGGAGACATCATCAGAGGACGACTTAGGGGACCCCTCCAACTCATCGAGGTCAGTGTCCGATGTCAGACTCATCCTGGGAGTCAATATGCTTACTCTCTTCCGAGGGGGCTCCTCGAAAGGACCTTCTGGGAGACCCCGGAAGAGTGGGGGCCACCAGCCAGTGGCTCCTGAGACTGTGGGTCTGTGCTGTCTCCGGAGAGAGTAGGTACTGAGACCGAAGTGGGATCCCTGGAGGGAAGAGTGCTTGTACCACTGGCAGGGGCTGTAGATTATGACAGCACATTCCTCATCACCTCAAAAGCAGACCTCTCCGGCTCCGAAGACCGTCCCCTCTCCGAAGAGGCAAAGGACTGTGCCGGAGCCCGAGCCATCGGCTCCAAGACAGATGTAGAGTCCGAGTTCATCCTGGCGGAAGCACCAAGAGGAAGGCTCGGAACTGACGAAGATCGATTCAAACCCTCCCCCTCGGCGCCAACAGAAGAGCTTCGGTCCCTGGACATGACAGACAGAGCCGAGCGTGTCATAGCCGAACTCGGCTCCAATGTAATAGCAAGGGGAGCCGGAACAGAGGATTCTTCCATTGGTAACAAGCACTCCGGCTCCGAAAAACCAACATGGCTTGGAGGAGGAATCACAGATGAGGACAAGACTGGTTTGAGTGGCTCTAGAGCCGATTGGGTCAGAGCCAACAAAAATTTAGGCAGGGCAGACGACTTCAGGAGTCTCAGTACTTCCCTCTCCACATCTTCTTCCAAAAGACTCCTGGAAGATCTAGAAGGTAAAGTTGGGGATCTCGACCTAGCAAGCGTTGGAGCTTTGACCATCAAGGAGACCAAAAGGGACTCTACAGACCGGCTCCAAGAAGCAGACACAACTATTTCCAAGGGTTCAGCAGTCGGCACTGAAGCACCTGTGATCGACTCTGAAACCACGGTGCTCTCCTTGGGCTGCGAAGACTGAGGAGTCGATGAGGCAGATTTTGTTAATTTGGCAGGTGGCTCCGAAACACCAGCCAGTGCAGGAGAAGGCCTTTTTGAACCTTTTGATTTTGAGTCAGATCTTGACTTTGAAGACTTAGACGAAGAAGCCGAAGAACCAGATAAAGCTTCCTCGAAGATTGGCTTCAGAAGACCCCTTTGTATCAGTTTGTTCTTTCTCTCCTGCAACACTCTAGGAGAGAAAGCATGACAGAACAAACATGATTCTTGTAAATGGATGGCTACTGTGGCCATCCATCAAAGACATTTTCTGGGAGCACTTCATACATTTTTTTAAACCCAGAGGGTTTATTATCCTTGCTATCCTTAGACATTGCAACACACAAGCAACCAGAGGAGAAAAGAGAAAGAGAATGACTGGACTAGGTCCTCAAACTAAAACGGGCCTAGCCCTGCAGAAGAATTACACGAGGACTAGGTCCTCTAAGTAACAGGCCTAACCTGGTGTAAGAAAAAAAAAGTACAGTTTTGTACCTACCATAAATGTAGATGTTTGAGTGTATACACTGCTGCAGTCATTACACTTGGGTTATCGTGCCGTCAGGCGGTCCCTCAGTCGGCCAGAGTTCCAGAGCCTTGGTCTGGCATCAGTTGCGGTCGCTTCTTCCCTGACGTCAGTGCGCCAGGGGTATATAAGATACAGCCAACGCCATTTTCTTCAGTTTTTCTTGCCCCAGATGTCAGGTGCCCCCAAAAAGGTAGGCAATGTAAATTGCTAATAAAACATACATAAGAAAAACAATCAAAAACTTTGTTACCAGCAAATACTCCCCATAGGTAGCATAGGGTAGAAGGCCTAGGTAAGTACCAGCAAGGAAGAGGGGAAGGAGGGAGGGTAACCTAGACTGCAGCAGTGTATACACTCGAACATCTACCTTTATGGTAGGTACAAAACTGTACTAGGTTCATCGTGTTACACTGCTGCAGTCATTACACTTGGGTAGACTCCCAAAGCTGAGGTTGGGTGGCTGGTTCTATAAGGCATTAGGGGTGCTATAAGGCCCTGCAGCACTGCAGTGGCAAAGCCAGCTCTGGATTTAGAGTAAAGAGGAAGATGGTAATGCTTGGTGCAGGTATGTACAGAACTCCCAAGTTGCTGCTTCCGAAATGTCCCTTGGTAGGTACTCCTCTGAGGTAGGCAGTTGAAGTGGCTGTTGCCCTGGTGGAATGAGACCTAATGCTGTTAGGTACAGCTTTCCCATGGTGTGTATAGCAGAAACGTATACAGTGCCCTATCCATTTTGAAATGGTCTGTTTTGAAATGGCTTTTCCCTGTGCTCCTGCTTCATATGCTACAAACAATTGCTCAGTTTTCCTGAAAGCTTTCATTTTGTCCAAGTAGAAACGTAACTGCCTGTGTATGTCCAAGGAATGCAGAAGTCTTTCCCCTTTATTCTGTGGATTTGGATAAAAAATTGGCAAGTGAATAGTTTGGTTTAGAGCCACACTTGATACCACCTTTGGCATAAAAGTAGGGTTTGTTCTTAAAGACACTCTGTCTTGGTGGAAAATGATGAAAGGTTCCACTGCCATTAGTGCCTGTAATTCTGAAACTCTTCTTGCTGAGGTTGTTGCCAGGAGCAGAGCAGTTTTCCAAGAGACATATTTTAAGTCTGCTGAGTTAGCTGGCTCAAAAGGAGGCAAAGTTAATTTTTCCAAGACAAAGTTGAGGTCCCAAGTTGGAGTTTGTGCTCTACGGGGCGGTCTTATGTTTTTAGCCCCTCTGAGGTGCTGTTTTAGCAAAGGATTTGAAAAAATTGGTGGGTCTGTGTTGTAATGAGCAGAGATGGCAGAGGCGTGGCTCTTAATGGATGAAAAGGAGAGGCCTTTGTCCAGCATCTCAGTTAAGTATTGTAGTATCTGAGGAATATTTGGGACAAGAGGGTCAAGGCTGTGAGCCTGGTTCCAGGCACAGAATCTCTTCCATTTATCCAAATAGGCTTTCCTGGTGCTAGGCCTTCTGGCCTCCAGAATGACATCCATAACAGCTTTGGAGAGAGGCATTGCTTGCTTGACTAAGGAATCTGCCATGCTGCCAGGTTTAAAGTCTTGAGCTGGCTGTGAAGTATCTGATTGTTTTGTTGAGTCAGAAGATGTGAGATTTGAGGCAAGATCCATGGTGGACCTTGTGCTAAGTTCTTTAAGATTGGGTACCAGTGCTGGCGTGGCCAGTCTGGGGCAATCAGGATCATCTTTGGCTTTTCTTGTCTGGCTTTTAGGAGTACCTTTGAAAGGAGAGGTAGTGGTGGGAAAGCATATACTTGTAGGTTTTTCCAGCTGAATGAGAGGGCATCCACTTTCCATGCTTGTGGGTGGTAAGTCCGTGTGCAGAATTTCTGCAGCTGGCAATTCATTGGGGATGCAAACAGATCTATGTCCAGGCTCCACCATTTTTGTGTTATCATTCTGAATATTTGTGGATGTAATTTCCACTCGTGCGGATCCATGAGGTTTTTGCTTAAGTCATCTGCCAGAGTGTTTTTCTCTCCTGGCAGGAATTGTGCTTGCAGATGAACTTGATAGGTTAGAGCTGTGTTCCACAAGGTCATGGCTTGTCTGCAGAGGGATATGAATTAGTGACCCCTTGCTTATGTACCACATAACTATGGTGTTGTCCGTCTTTAGTAGTAGTTGTCCTGGATGCAGAAGGTCCTTGAAAGCTATAAGGGCATTTTGTACAGCTAGCATCTCTTTTTGATTGATGTGAAGATGCCTTTGTTCTGTGGGCCACTTGCCCTGAATACATTTTCCTGCCATGTGTGCTCCCCAGGCGTAATCCAAAGCATCTGTTGTCAGTGTTTGCCTGGCTGTGGGTTGAGTGAAAGGCTGTCCCTTGTTTAGGTGACAGGCTTGAGCCCACCATTGAAACCCCTGTTGAAGGCAAGGAATAAGTGGTATTACTGTTTCCAAACTGTGACAGTGTTGAGACCAGACACACTTTAGGTACCATTGTAGTTTCCTCATATGCAGTCTGGCATATGGAATTAGTAGTATGCAAGATGCCATGTACCCCAAGGCCTGCAGAATTTTTCTTGCAGGGAGTTGGGTTTTTGTTGCCATCAACTGAAAATATTGAGTCAGTTGTCCTTGCTTGTCTGGCATGAGATAAGCCATCTGGGCCATTGTATTTAAGCTGGCACCAAGGAATATTATCTCTTGTGAGAGCACTAGTTTTGACTTCTTTTCATTTACTGTGTACCCTAGGCAAATTAGCAATCTTTTTACAAATGCCAGATGCTTTAGAAGAATGTCTTTGCTCTCTGCTTGAATAAGGCAGTCGTCCAAGTATGGGTAAATTTGAATTCCTTTTTGTCTGCAAAATGCAATTACTAGTGCCAGGCATTTTGTAAAGACCCTGGGCGCAGTAGATAAGCCAAAGGGCAGTGCAGAGAATTGGTAATGCATTGAACCATCTAAGAATCTGAGGTATCTTCTGCAATTTTGTCTAACAGGGACATGCAGGTATGCCTCCTTGAGGTCCAAAGTTACGAGCCAAGCTTTCTTGCCCAGCATGGGAAGAAGCTGCTTTAGTGTCAACATTTTGAATTTTGGAACATCCAAGTAAGTATTTAGAGAAGAAAGATCCAGAATGGGCCTCCAGGCTTTGTCCTTTCTGGGAACCAGAAAGAGTCTTGAGTAAAATCCTTGTCCTTGCTCCTGTGTTGGTACCTTTTGAATAGCTCTCATGTCCATGAGTGCTGTAATTTGTCTTTGAGCCTCTGCCCATTGATTTAGTGGCAGATTTGGCATTCCTTTTAACCTTGGCAGAGTGTGAAAGTGGAACCTGTAACCTTGAGATACAATATTGAGAACCCATTTGTCTTTGGTGATCATATGCCAATTGTGACAGAAAAGTGCTAGTTTTCCCCCAAGGGGGCTGCCAAGAGAGAAGTGCTTGGCAGCTGTAGTGGGAAGTCATTGGGGCTGTTTTTTTATAAGGTTGAGGCCTGTCTTCCCCTTCTTTCTGGGTTGAAGCCCCCCATTGTCGAGGCCTGTAAGAACCTTGTGGTCGACCTCTGCCTCTTGGACGTCTGTATCTGCCCCTTTGAGGTCTGTCTATAACTGGAAAGGACCAATTTTTTCTTGGCCAATTTCTGCTAAATCGAGGAGGCTGAACCTGTAAGAAATCCTTCACTGTTTACATAGATTTTGCCTTATCCTCCATTTTCTTTAATACCTCTTCTGCCTTAAACTCCAAATAAAACATCCTGCTGCAAAGGTGCATCCAATAATTTTGCTTTAACATGATCTGGTAAAGTCTGCTCTTTTAACCAAGCATGTCTTCGAATGACAAACCCTGTAACTGCTGCTCTACAGGAGGCCTCTAATGAATCAAAACCACATTGCAAAGTATGTTTTCCCACTTATTCAGCTGCATGCAATAAATCCTGCATTTCCTTATAGTTAGGAAGAACTGAATTTGGAAGCATTTTTTGTTTCAACTGAGACATCAAAAATTGCTGATATTTAAGCATGTGAAACTGGCAATTTAAGGCTCTCATTGCTAAAGTTGCAGATGCATATACTTTCTTCCCCCATCTGTCTAATGCTCTGGAATCTCTGTCAGAGGGAACTGGATTTTTTGCAGTAGAGGCCTTTACCCCTTTGGGACCCTGGGAAATAGTTTCAGGGTCAGCAACAGGGCTTTTATAAAGAAATTTGTGAGAGTCATGGACTCTGTAGTATCTGTCTGGCTTAAGTGGAGCAGGAGGTAAAGAATCAGGATTTAAACTGGATTCAGAATACACATCATCCACAATATCTAACACTGGCGGAATAGCAAGGGGTCTGTGTTGAGGTAATAAAAGAAAATCTCTGAGCCTTTTCTTGGATTCTGAATAATCCTGGCCCTCCCAATGGAAATGCTCCCTCATGGTATGTAAGGTTTCCCCAAAGGAGTAGTCCTCTGGTGGAGAGGCTGAAGGAACTGATTCCTCAGCATCAGAATCCTCATAAGGGGGTAAAGAGTATCCTTGGTCTGAGGATGAATCTGAAGAGATGGACACCTGGTTGGATGAGTCATAGTTTGCATCCTGTATAGGCCTTTTATCAGGAGGAGGGTGGGACCCCCTAATCAGAGTAATTAAGTCTTCGGCCATTTTGAGCATCTGTTTCTTAAGCATGGAGGCCTTTCCTGGTGAATTTTGAAGTTGTTTCTTTGTTTTTAAAGGGGTTTTAGACTTAGCAGAAGATTTAATAGTTAGCTGAGTAGGTCTGAAAACACCCCCTGAAGCTGAGAGTTGTTCAGCTGCTTCGGATCCCTCTGAAGGGTTGGTCTCGGTAGGCCGTAAATCTGGTGTATCCGAAGGCCCAGCCATCTCCACGTGGGAGTCAGAGGCGACCTGTGGTTCCAAAGAAGCGGTCGTCAGGGGCTGCGAAGGCGCCTTGCTGAAAACCAGAGAACCGGCGACTGGCCTAGAAGAGGCTTTGTCGTCAGTTTTGGGCCTCGGATGCCTGTCCTTGTCTTTGCACTTTTTGTGTATCCCGGTCATTGGTTGTTCCGATGGCATGGTGTAATTGAATTTTCTGCCAAAATAATGTCGGGCAAAATCAAACAGACGTTTAATAGTGCGCTTGTTAAACCTAGCACAAAACAGACAACCTGTGACGTTGTGGTCTGGGCCTAGGCATGGGATACAATAAGAATGGAAATCCTTATGAGGTATTTGCTTCCCACAAGAAATACAATTATTAACTTTTACTGACATCGGTCTGAGGCAAGAAAAAGTTTCCCCAACGGGGTACTTAGCTTTGTAAAAGACTTCGGTTCTGGATTCGGAATGAAAATCTCAGCAGTCAGCCGATCGGCACTTGCGAACTGCTTTTGCTTCGGGCACCGCGCAGCAAAAAAGACTGAAGAAAATGGCGTTGGCTGCATCTTATATACCCTTGGCGCACTGACGTCAGGGAAGAAGCGACAGCAACCGACGCCGGACCAAGACTTTGGAACTCTGGCCGACTGAGTGACCGCATGACGGCAGGATAACCCAAGTGTAATGACTGCAGCAGTGTAACACGATGAACATCTAGGTCTTTCACTAAACAACAGACCGATATACAGTCACACAGGAAATATTTTCAAATAAAAATACAGTGGAGTAGAAAAACGAGGACTAGGTCCTCTAAGTTAAACGGGCCTAGCCCTGTGAAGAACCGGGTTTTCTAATTCAAACAGACCAAGTATAGCACAACACACACACACGCTCAAAAGGTAGGAGAAAAATTTGCAACTGTAAAGTGATTAAGACTTTAGCGGGTCCCCGCTAAAGACCACTAGTCAACAATAATCGATTGACAGGAAAGTAATCAATAGGAGCCCCTATTTATTAAGAATGGCGAAACCGCCAAAACTATCTAGACAATAAATCACAACTGCGCCTAACTACTGATACACAGGAGACTACTACTACTGGTCACACAAGACCGCAAGGCACAATTAATGAAAACCCTATATGTATACTTTCCAGTAAATAACAGGAAAATGGAGAAACCGCCAAAACTAATGATTTAGGCAAAAACCGCAACTGCGCCTAACTACTGGTACACAGGATACTACTACTACGGTCACACAAGACAATTAAGGTAAAGCCCTATATATGTATATTTTCAGTAAATATGCAAAAAAGCACTAGTTAATGAAAAATGCAAAAAATTAGCCAGAGCCAAAAGCACATCCGAACTTGTCAACGTGGCAAACGAGATCTGGGAATTGCACTGGTGCACCATGGGATACCTGCTTAGCCACGAGCCAACCAGAAGTCTTCGAGCTTGAAAATCGGCCGAGTTGGAGGCGAGGATCGGCTCCGAGCCCATATGTAAAAATGAAGGTGAGACTGGACTACCTAACATGCTGGGTTCTGAAAGGCTCCCATCACATCTGGAAACACTATCCAGATACTGCTGCAACACAGACATGACTCCCTGCAGAGCCACCAGATATCCTTAGTGAAGCTGCTAAAGTCCAAGATGGGACAGAACTTTTTTGTTCCCTATGGTACATGGAAAAGCAGGAAAAGAACCTACTGTCTTTCTCAAATCAATGAAAAGGTTCTACTGCCCCTTTGAGTAGCAAAGTCTACCTATTCTGTGTGATCTGAAGGTACTGCCTTGTCCCCAAGTGGAGCTCTGTGAGGGAAGACCAAGACATGGCTATCTGTGATAACTTCTAGAATGCAGTTATCTGTGGTAATGGCACTCTTAAGCTTAGCCAAACTCACTGAATTGGTCTTCTGCGAGCAGTTCTGTTAAGAGTTATCTGGAATGGGAACTGTTGCATTAGCAAAGTTAACTGTTAACCAGAGAAGATTGTGGATTCTCAGAATGCACTATCACAACAGACTGTAGAGAAGACATCCATAGAGGCATTCAGCATGGCATGGGACAGCTAGAGAAAGGCAGAGGAGAATGGTACATATAGTTGAGGAGCAGCACAATGTTAATACAGTTAACAACAAAACAGGATGGCCGAATGCTTCCTTCCATCTAAAAACTGTGGTAATCTTTCTTGGAAACCTATCATCCTAAGACTCTCCCACCCATGGTGGCATCCAGAGAAGCCAACCAAGTTGCTTCTCAAAGAAGATGAATTTTAGCCAGTTTACTATGGTGTGTGTGAACATCATGCTGTCGAACACTGTGTTTTCGAAATCATGGTCTGAAAGGTTCAAGTTAATCGAATCCCTGTTCTCATATGGTCAAACTGCATGGTGCACTCGACCACAGGAGAATCAATGTACCGACACTGTGAACTGAGGTTGCACTGCAGTGAGGAACAGGTTATTAGCCCATTTCCTCAATGTAGTGTGATCTCGGAGTTGGTATGTTTAATATGCAGGGGGTGGCAAACCCCCCCCTGCAAAATACTGGATTTAACTTACCGTTTAAAGTTTAGTTCAACGGTACATTAATATGCATAACAGATGGTAACTGACACCAGTTTCTGCTATGCTGAAAACATCAAAAGTACAGTTGTGTACCTACCATGAATGTAGATGTTCGAGTGTATTCACTGTTGCAGTCATTACAATTGGGTTATCCTGCTGGCAGGCTACCCGCAGTCGGCCTGAATTCCAAAGTCCTGGTCCGGCTTCAGTTGCTGTCGCCTCCTCCCTGGCGTCAGTGCACCAGGGGTATAAAAGATGCAGCCAACGCCATTTTCTTCAGTTTTTCTTGCCCCAGATGTCAGGTGCCCCCAAAAGGGTAGGTTAATTTATGCCAATAAACATGCATGCAGTAAAGTAAAACTCTACCTTAATTACAAGCAAATACACCACATAGGTTGTATATTCAGATTAGACCCAGCAAAGGAAATGGGGATGGTGGGTGGGTAACCTGGACTGCAACAGTGAATACACTCGAACATCTACATTTATGGTAGGTACACAACTGTACTATGTTCATCGTGTTTCACTGTTGCAGTCATTACAATTGGGTTGAATCCCAAAGCTATGGTTGGGTGGCTGGGGCTAAATAGGATTAGGAGATGCTATGAGGCCCTGCAGAACTGTAGTGGCAAAGCCTGCTCTAGATTTAGAGTAGAGAGGTAAGTTATAGTGCTTTGTAAAAGTGTGCACTGAACTCCAAGTTGCAGCCTGTAAGATGTCTTTGGTTGGTACTCCTCTGAGGAAGGCTGCTGAAGTGGCTGCTGCTCTGTTTGAATGTCGCCTAATCCCCTTAGGCACTGATTTGCCATGCTGTGAATACCAGAAACGAATGCAGTGGCCTATCCATTTTGAAATGGTCTGCTTTGAGATAGCCTTTCCTTGTGACCCTGCAGCATATGCCACTAGAAGTAGTTCAGTTTTTCCTGAAAGCTTTGGTTCTGTCAAAGTAGAAGCATAGCTGCCTGTGAATGTCCAAAGAATGCAGAAGTCTCTCACCCTTATTTTGTGGGTTTGGATAAAAGGTAGGCAAATGAATTGTTTGATTCAGGACCACACTGGACACTACCTTAGGCATAAATGTCAGGTTTGTCTTCAGAGAAACCCTGTCCTGATGGAAAATGATAAAGGATTCCACAGCCATGAGTGCTTGTAACTCTGAGACTCATCTTGCAGAGGTTATTGCTAGGAGCAAAGCTATTTTCCAAGATAAGAATTTTATATCAGCTGTAGAGGCTGGTTCAAAAGGAGGCAGTGTGAGTTTTTTCAAGACATAATTTAGGTCCCGTGCAGGTATTGGTGCTCTCCTTGGGGGTCTTATGTTTTTGGCCCCTCTGAGGTACTGCCTTAGTAATGGATGAGAGAATAGAGGTGGTTCTGTATTGTAGTGAGCTGAAATGGCAGAGGCATGAATCTTAATTGAGAAAAAGGATAGGGCTTTATCCAGCATCTCAGTTAAGTATTGTAAAATCTGAGGAATATTTGGTACAGTTGTGTCAATTCCTTGTGCCTGGTTCCAAGTACAGAATCTCTTCCATTTTTCCGCATAAGATTTTCTGGTGCTAGGCCTCCTGGCCTCCAAAATAACATCCATCACTGCTTTAGACAGAGGTGTGTTTTGAATGGTTACATTATCCACCATGCTGCCGGGTTTAAGGTCCTGAGTTGGCTGTGCAGGATCTGACTGTTTTGTTGAGTCAATAAGTGAGGAATTTGAGGCAATGTCCAGGCTGGGCATTGAGACAAGCTCATTAGGATTGGGTACCAGTGCTGGCGGGGCCAGTCTGGGGCAATCAGTATCATTTTTGGCTTCTCTTGTCTGACCTTTAGGAGTACCTTGGGGAGGAGAGGCAGTGGGGGAAAGGCATATACTGTTAAGTTTTTCCAGCTGAAAGATAGAGCATCCACTTTCCATGCTTGTTTGTGATAAGTCCTTGTGCAGAATTTCTGCAGTTGGCAGTTGTGAGGCGAGGCAAATAGGTCTATGCCCGGGCATCCCCATTTCCTTATCATCATGCTGAAGACTTGTGGATCCAATTTCCACTCGTGGGGATCCATTAGGTTTCTGCTTAGTTCGTCTGCCAGAGAATTTATCCTTCCTGGCAGGTATTGTGCCTGCAGATGTACTCAGTAAGTCAATGCTGTGTCCCACAAAGTCATGGCTAGTCTGCAGAGGGGGTAGGAATGTGTGCCTCCCTGCTTGTTTATGTACCACATGACTGTAGTATTGTCTGTCTTTATCAATAGTTGTCCTGGATGAAGTAGATCCTTGAAGGCTGTCAGGGCATTTTGAACAGCTAGCATCTCTTTTTGATTAATATGTAGATGTATTTGGTTTGCGGACCATGTGCCCTGAATACATCTTCCTGCCATATGGTCTCCCCAGGCATAATCTGATGCATCTGTTGTTAATGTCTGCCTGGCTGTGGGTAAAGTGAAAAGCTGTCCCTTGTTGTGGTGACAGGCCTCTGCCCACCATCGAAACTCCTGTTGCAGGCAGGGAATGAGGGTAATTATTGTTTCCAGGCTGTGGCAATGTTGAGTCCAAATACTTTTTAGATACCATTGTAGTTTCCTCATATGCAGTCTTGCATATGGAATTAGCAGTTTGCAGGATGCCATGAAGCCCAAAGCCTGCAGATAACTGGGTCTTTGTTGCCAACATTTTGAAATAAGTAGTCAGTTGTCTTTGTTTGTCTGGCGTGAGATAAGCCATCTGGGCAGTTGTATTTAAGCTTGCACCCAGGAATATTATCTCTTGTGAGGGTACTAGTTTTGATTTCTTTTCATTTACTGTGTACCCTAGGCATGTTAGTAATATTTTTACAAATGCCAGATGCCGTAGCATGTCATTGTTCTCTGCTTGAATAAGGCAATCGTCCAAGTAAGGATAAATTTGTATTCCTCTTTGTCTGCAAAATGCAATTACTGGTGCCAGGCATTTTGTGAAGACCCTGGGTGCAGTAGGTAAGCCAAAGGGCAGTGCAGAGAATTGGTAGTGCATTGAGCCAGCTATAAATCTGAGGTATCTTCTGCATTAATGTCTGATTGGAACATGCAGGTATGCCTCTTTTAGGTCTAAAGTCACAAGCCATGCATTCTTGCCCAGCATGGGCAGAAGCTGCTGCAGAATCAACATTTTGAATTTTGGAATATCCAGAAATGTGTTCAGAATAGCCAGGTCCAGTATTGGTCTCCATGCATTGTCCTTTCTGGGCACCAAAAAGAGTCTTGAGTAAAATCCTTGTCCCTGCTTTTGCTGTGGCACTCGCTGAATGGCCCTCATGTCCATGAGGGCTGAAACATGTTTTTGAGCCTCTGCCCATTGATTGTGTGGCAGGTCTGGCATTCCGTTTGCCCTTGGCAGGGTGTGAAAATGGAACCTGTAGCCTTGAGAAACTATATTCAGGACCCATTTGTCCTGGGTGATCATGTGCCAATTTTGTGAAAAAAGTGCTAGTTTTCCCCCTAAAGGGGCTATCAAAAGTGCTCTGTGCTGGCAGGGGAAAGTCATTGAGACTGTTTCCTGTATGGCTGTGATTTATCTTCTCCACTTTTGGAGGTAGAAGCACCCCATTGTTTAGACCTGTATGAGCCCTGGGGCTGGGATCTGCCTCTGGGCTGTCTGTATCTGCCTCTATGTGGCCTGTCTGACACTGGAAAGGACCAATTCTTTGCAGGCCAGTTCCTATTAAATCTGGGAGGTTGTACCTGTAAGAAATCCTTGACTGTTTGCATAGATTTAGCTTTGTCCTCCATTTTCTTCAACACCTCTTCTGCTTTAACACCAAACAAGGTATCATGCTGTAATGGAGCATCTAATAATTTAGCTTTAACATGATCAGGCAGATTCTGTTCCTTTAACCAAGCATGCCTCCTAATGACAGAACCCGTAACAGCGGCCCTGCAGGAGGCCTCCTGAGAATCAAAACCACATTGCAAAGTATGCTTTCCCAATTGTTCAGCTGCATGCAATAAATCCTGCATTTCTTTGTTTTCTGCACATTCAGTATTTGTCAACATTTTCTGTTTTAGTAGTGACATAAGACACTGTTGATATTTAAGCATATGAAACTGACAATTTAAAGCCCTTACAGCCAAAGTAGCAAAAGTGTAAATCTTTTCCCCCCATCTGTCCAGGGCCCTTGAATCCCTATCAGAGGGAATAGGGTTTTTTGCAGTGGATGCCTTGACCCCTTTGGGACCCTGAGAAATAGTTTCTGTGTCAGCAGCATGGTTTCTATAAAGAAATTTATGTGAATCAGGAACCCTGTAATAACTGTCTGGCTTAACAGGAGCTGGTGGTAAAGAGTCAGGAGTGAGACTGGACTCTATAAATACATCTACAATGTCTAAAACAGGAGGAATAGCAAGGGGCCTGTGCTGTGGTAGTAAAAGAAAATCTCTGAGCCTTTTCTTAGATTCTGAGTAATCTTGGCTTTCCCAATGAAAATGCTCCCTCATAGTATGCAGGGTCTCCCCAAAGGAATAATCTACAGGAGGAAAGGCTGAAGGGATAGATTCTTCAGCATCAGAATCCTCGTAAGGAGGAAGAGAGTATCCATGTTCAGAAGAGGAATCAGAGGAAATGGAAACTTGGTCTGAAGATTCATATTCTGTCTCTTGCCTAGGTTTCTTATCAGGAGGGGGATGGGAACCCCTGATCAAAGTAATTAGGTCTTCGGCCATTTTAAGCATCTGTTTTTTAGGCATGGAGGCCTGTCCTGGTGAATGTTGTACTTGTTTCTTTGTCTTTAGAGGTGCTTTAGTCTTTGCCCTTGAAGCTGAAGTTGTTTTTACATATAATAGTGTAGGCCTGAAAACACCCTCAGAAGCCGATGCCTGCTCAGCGGCTCTGGACCCATCTGAGGGAATGGTTTCCGAGGGTTCAATACCTTGAGTTTCCAGCGACCTAGCCGGCTCCACGTGGGAGTCGGAAGCAGTCTGTGGCTCTGAGGTAGCAGGCGTCAGGGGCTGCAAACGTGCCTCACTGAGAACCGGCGGCTGGCCTAGCTGAAGCCTCATTGTCAGTTTTGGACCTCGGATGCCTGTCCTTTTCTTTGCGCTTTTTATAAATTCCGGTAGTCGGCTGTTCCGATGGCATTATATAATTAAATCTTCTGCCAAAATAATGAAATGCAAAAGCGTACAGACGCTTAACAGTGCGTTGGTTAAATCTAGCACAAAACTGACAACTAGCAACGTTGTGGTCAGGGCCTAGGCAAGGAATACAGTAAGAATGAAAATCCTTATGAGGTATTTGCTTCCCACAAGAAATACAATTATTAACTTTTTCTGACATCGGTCTGGAGCAAGAAAAAAGTTTCCCCAATGGGGTTACTTAGCCTTAATGAAGACTTCGGATCTGAAATTCAAACTTGAAAGTCTCAGGAGTTGGCCGACCGGCACTTGCGAACTGCTTTTGCTTTGGGCACTGTGCGGCAAGAAAGACTGAAGAAAATGGCGTCGGCTGCATCTTTTATACCCCTGGTGCACTGACGTCAGGGAGGAAGCGACAACAACCGACGCTGGACCAGGACTTTGGAATTCAGGCCGACTGCGGGTAGCCTGTCAGCAGGATAACCCAATTGTAAAGACTGCAACAGTAAAACATGATGAACATCGATGTTTTCATGTTTGTATTTGTTTACTATGCAAAGTTTCGAATCCGCCTTTTAGGTTCGAAGTTCTTAACGTACGACCGATGTGGATTTGAAATTTCCATAGTTAACCATTTTAGCCACATTTTCTGGCACAATTGCTTTACTGAAGTTGATACTTTAGCCATGGCATCAGCACAGTCAAAGATACAGCAGCCTTTGTGAAAGCCCAATGTAGAAGATGTGCTAGCTTCTGCCTAGATCCTCCCTGACCTCAGATTTATGGAGAGCTGCCAGCTTTTCCAAATCCCTGCCATTACCCAGGACTGACCATGGGACAGGTAACATAATTACGGGACCCCACGGTTCTAAAGTGGCAGAGCAGAGAACCTTATCCACGCTGTCCAAATCCGTAAAGCACCTTATCAAGTGACAAAGAAGAAAGGTATGGTGTATGAAACCCTTAATGTACCAAAAAACTCATATAGTAAATTACCCTAGTATGTTTAGTTAAAATGTCCTCCCACTCCCAATGGGGTTTACAGATGGCATCCATCTTCTCTGTAGCAAAAGGAACCAAATGCAGTTGTTTCTATATTGCAAATATGGCAACCTTCAGAGCAAGTTCTACAGGGAGGATGACAAAAGGGTTTTCATCCTTCTTGCTCAGATACTCGTTTAGGAATTTCAAGAAAGACAGCAGAAGGACAGCAGACTAGACCCACTGTGGAATTCAAAATCTTCTCCTTAAACGAGAGGTAACCTAGAAGGGAGATATTGGGATAGCAGATATCACTATCCCTTTTTTGTCTCTGAAACAAAGACATCTGAATCTCCAGAATCCCCTTCTCTGAAACATGGGGGAGGGGGAGGTTCCCCTAAACCTAGCACCAGCAGAGGGCAGACTGGACTTGCTTAGTACAAATGTGACAAATGGGTTTTATATACAGGCATATGTTAGGCAATGGGGCATCAACACTAGAAGAAGCACACATCAGAGATAGCACTGGAACATGGGAGCACTGCACTGGGCCTAACAATGGCATCAGACCACATTCCATAAGGATGTGCTCAGGTAATAGTAAGAGAATGTCCCAGCAGACACTGAGTAGTCACTGCACCTAACCAGCACAGGAAGACTTGTAGGAATCTCCTCAGTCCTAGCCACCGACTGTTGCTCAATCCAAGGGGAGTCCAGGGTAGTGGACCCTGATGTCCTGAGTTTAACTACCAAAGCTTTGCTGAAGGGACTTGAGGGATTTTGACAAAATGACTCCAGCAGGTAGGAAGCAGTCATGCACTGGATGCTCAAAAAAAGGGGAACAGCCTGTGATGGCATACAGGAATACCCCCAAAGTTGCCTGCTAGAGTTTGCCATGTCTGGTGCAAGTCTGACCACTCTCTAGTCAAGATAATCATCACCATCACTATCATTAACCCCTTTTTCCCTACTTTATACAAGGGTTCAGGATGTCTTGTCAATTGTCACCATCTTTCTCAAATCAATGCCACTTTCCTACTTTTTTTGGCAGTCATTTCTGACAGTTGCAAGTCTTTCACACAATTCAGCCATCTTTTTGCTGGACGTCCTTGTTTGCTCTTGCCTTTTTCCCATCTGTTCCAAATCTTCTTCACCAGATCTTCTGCTTTCCTTCATGTGAGCCTGAACCACCATAACCTGGTTTCTTTGACCTTCTTTGCAACTGGAGCTACTTGGGATTCAACTGTCCTGCCCTCATTTTTTTCATCTATCCCACACTATTCATCATACCATCTGTCTCAAGCACTGCATCTCTATCACCTCTAACTTCCCCAACGACTCTACGTTCACTTCCTTGGTTTCTGTATCACACAGAAGCACTGGTCAAACCACTGTTTTATACATCTTACTTTTCAGCTTCTTTGGAATTCTATCATACACTACAGCTCAAGCATACAAAGCTCAAAACGTCCAAGAAATGTAGGACTGTCTATTGGTAAGACTAATAAGGAGAAGATTTTGACAACAACTGGCTTTTGATTAAACATACATTTTCTCAGGAGACCAGTATGGGAATGTGCAAAGAACTATTACAAACATACCAAGTTTTCAGCTTGGCAACCCTCAAGAAGCCTACCCAAATGTGTCCCACACAGGAACTTGCTCACACCTATGCATTCATCTAGTTCTTTCTTAAAGGTTGATCGTGACCAATGCTATTTTACACAGAAAGGAAACGTGTTTGAATGATTGAGACATGGGGCAATAACTGTCCCATTTGTTACTGCTGTTAAGAGAGATTTTATGGTTGTTTTTGTTTGGATGCATACAGGACTTCCCCTCGATTTTTCTACACATACCATCTCAAAAAGGTGCGGGTCTTTCATAACCCAAAATGTAAGGCATCAGATCTCAGAAGGAATAGAAGTATTCTGTTAGCAACAAAACTATACAGGACATTGTGCTCAAGTAGTTAATGATCCAATGTGAACTGCTGACAGCATATCAAAGTCCCCTGATATAACAGCTACAGTAGTACTGTGCTTTCCAGAAATGACAATGCTACATTTGCTAACACTTACAAGTCAGACCACTGTTTTTACAACTGTACTGGGTTACAGCCACCCTCCTTTTGGAATACTGGTGCATCTGCGCAGGACAGGACAGTAGCACTGAATATGCACTCGGCAGCAAACTTGGGCATATAAAGGGATCTGGTGTCAATCTACATACTCAAGGAGAAAAGGATGCCAAAAAACATAGAAGACTTTTCACTGATCCGTATGACACCTTACTGGTAACTTCTATTGGTGTGGACAGTTGGCCACCAACTCTATTACCTGGTTTCTACCAGAGAAAACAGCCCGATACCTGTGTGCTACACAAATATTAACTATGAGTTCTGGGTTTAATTATAAGCTCTCTATGTGGAATAATGTCAAATATTTTGTCAAGAAACAAACCAGCCACATCTACTGAATCTCTTTCTTGCTAATCTCTACAATGAGCATCATCCACACTGAATTTCTGAAAGACTCCGTATTCAGGTCATTGTGGGTACCCATTGTAGTGCATGCTGTGATACCACACAATGGACATAAGCTAACCCATCTCCAGACAATACAGGCACAACCCCTAGCAAGCACATCCCTGCATATTAAGAAATTATACCTACACAATTAAATAACAGGCAAGCATATACTTGCCTGACTTGCACAAAACTCCAACAAACTGAAGCTGGATGTAGGGAAAATATTCCTGACCAATCAAGGATGGTCTTCTCACAGCTCTACTGGTATGGTAAGAACATGTCTATTATATCTAATATTGAGGACCCTTGCTAATGGATCTTTTCTTTTTTGCAATATCTTTATTAAACTTCCACGTGACAAAGGCAATCTTACATTTATATAAATGAAAAACATACAAAATGAAATCACTTTAGTTGTAAATAGTTTACATCACAGGATTCATTGAAACAAATGTCGTTGTAAAACATTACAAATCATTTATAAACATAGGTTCATAGGTTGGTACTAGGCTATCGGCCCTAGGGCCAATACAAGCCTAGCCAAAACAATTCCCTGGCTATTTCTTCCTGCAATATTTACTTCCCTAGACCCCTATCTAGCAAGGTGACTGACATGATCCCCAGGGTGAATTTCCTATCTCCCCTCTAATTGTCAAGGTTCCTTTTGAAGAGGGTCAAAGAGGTGATCTGCTTGATATGTATGGGCAGTCTATTCCAAAGTCTGGGGAGTCTCTGGGTCACGAACCTATCCCTCCTGCATGTTTTGTTCATTGTGATGACAAGGTTTAGATCCCTGGAGCATGTGGCTCTAAGGGATTGAGATTTCTTTAAGTGTAGCATGTCCAACAGCTCTGGGTTTGACATAGCCTTGTATGTTAAGCAGAGATTGCCTCTGAGTAGACGATATGCGACAGAGTATAGCTGGAGTTTTTTTTAGACGGTCAGCATAGGGCATCTGCTTTAGGCCTGTGATTGTTTTAGTGAGGTATTTCTGTGGCCTTTCCAGTTGTTGCAGATGTCTTGAGAGGTACATACCAAACAGGGCATTGTATTCTATAATGGGTCTAATGAGGGATGAGTACAGTGGGACAATGACCTCTTTTTTTCTGGATGAAAAGCCCTTAGTGATGAGGTGTGCCACATAGAAGGATTTCCTAACTGTTGTGGCGATGTGCTTATCGAAGGTGAGAACACTGCCCACCTGTGCTCCTAAGTCTCTCATCACCCTTTCAGTGTTTAGTGTACTGTCACCTATGTGGTAATTCATGGGTACATGTTTTTTTCCCAAAGGGGATAACTATACATTTCTTGGCACTGAGCTTGAGCCCATGGCTCTGGCACCAACCATCTGTTTCTAGAAGGCCCTTTTGTGGAATATCCACATCATTTGGGGATTAAATAATGGCTCCCAGTTTGCAGTCATCTGCGAATTTTGTTAGCCAGAGTCCCTTAGTGTTAGCCTGTACTTCAGAGAAGTGGATGCCAAACAAGAGCGGTCCCAGGACTGAACCCTGAGGTACTCCACTTGTTACTGTTCTGGAGTTAGATTTGGAGTCTGCTATTTTTACACTGTGGGTTCTGTCAGTAAGCCATATGGGAACCCATCGAGTGATATAGGGATTAATGCCCAGCTTAGTAAGTTTATCTATGATTCCAGAGTAGGGGATGGTGTTGAAGGCCTTGGCAAGGTCCAGATAGGGTGTGTGGACTGCCTTACCCTCGTCCTCAGCTCTGGAGACTGATTCTATTCATTGTCAGTGAAGCATTATATAGCTCATTCAAATCCTGCTACTTAAACCTTGTTCCTGCTCCTTGCTAATGGATCTTTCACTGTGATGAATCCCAAGCCCTCTGACAGTGACTGGCTGTATTGTAAGTGATGTACAATGTTTGCAACTAAAATTAAGTCAATATGGTTTGTTTTCATTTATATAAATGTATGACTGCTTCTATCAAAAGTGATAATTTGCATATACACTGTACCCATGTTATCTAACACCTAGTGCATGTCTACTACATACTCTCCCTCATTTCAGGCTATACCTGAGCCTATTTGAGGGCGTTACAGGGAATATGGGACTTGCTAATATTTAGGCTGTTATACGGAGATGGAAGACGAAGTGTTTATTCAGGATTGTTTTTATACATTATACATCATTTATAATCTATCCAGTCACTGTCAGTCAAACATTATGCAGAATTATGCAAAAAGTTGTAGATAACACTAAAAAGCCTACAGAGGGTCTGGTCCTGCTTTCAGGCTGTATCTCCCAAGTATAATCCTGAAGTCTTGCATCAATCTCCCAATATGCATCAAATATTTATTTCTGACGGTGACCTACTGCAGTGAACCCAAGCATGGGAAAGCCTGAGGATAGCAGTGGACGTATCAGCCTGGAGTTTGCATGATCTGAAACTGGGTGACTTAAGAGGTCAGTCACAGAGATCATGTCCTCATGCTTTGAAGACTGCTGGCATTCTAGGACACAACTGCTCAAAGTAGAATCCTAGGGTTCACATCCTCTGCTCCCTTCATCCTGTAACAAGGAAGAAGACTTGCAGCATGCACAGGTTCTTGCTAGCAGCAAAGAAGCTTACCAAGTGCAGACAATGGAAGGTTATTCTGGACTTACAGCCAGGAAAAGTAGACCTAGACCCAACCCAACAAACTTTAATCTTTCTGGTAATGCTCAAACCTTAGCTTGATGCTAGATACAGTACACCCCATTTGATGATCCTGGCATGAGAATTTCTCAACTATCTCTGTCTTTCTCAATATGAAGCAGGTGAAATGCTTTTCCTTCCAAACATCACAACAGGTCTAATGTGGTCTTCATTTAAGCAATACAAACAATGCTGATGCAAGTCTGAATTGGCAGTCTTTTGGCCATAAAAACATATGACTGATTTGTAAGGCAGCAACTTCAGCAACAGTAGCTAAAATTGTGAGCCACACCATCTGAATGACAAAACAAAAACGGAGGTGTGCTGCAGATGAGCACACTTCTGTAGCTGGCATATGGCTGCCCCCTTCCCCAAAGTGCAGTGACCTGAGAGGCAGTTTACAAAAAAGTAGTGTGCTGGGCATAACCACAGCATAATAGGTTTAAAATGCCAAGTTTAACAACTGGCAGGAAACAACACTGCAGGCATCACAATAGTGGCGACTACCACATATGTGGGTGTGTGTGTGTGTGTGTGTGTGTGTGTGTGTGTGTGTGTACATAAAGTGCATGGAATGCTGTGAATACCCTCCAATGTCAGTGAAAAGACAAACTTGTTATGCACCATTCTGACATCAGAAAGATGCCAGGATGCTTAACAACTGTTAAGCACCCCCAAGTACTGTTAAGCAAAGGTTTTGCTCTCAGTGGCTTCAGCAGAAGAGTGATGCGAAGCTGTTAAAAAAAAGTCTGAACCAAGTACTTGTGCAAGCCATTCTTGGGTGGCTACGCTTTGTGGCAGCGATTAGTGTGTTACAGCTTTCTAAGCTGTAAAATGTTTACTGCTACTATGGTGGCTTATTTTTCTTTACCTATTTCTCCTAACTTTCATAATACATTTGAACAGATATTCTCCATGCAGCACCTGGGAAATTATGTTCTCAACATGGATGTCTATTTACCTCTTGAGCTTCAATCTTGAATTGAATTTCTTGACATCCACACTTCCAACACATAACATTCTGGTTATAATTAGAAATTGACTGTAATCCTATAAATTCATATGGGCGCACACACACACACACACACACACACACACACACACACACACACACACACACACACACACACACAGTGTAGCTGAAGTATGAGCATTGTTCATACGTTTACCTAGTGTGAACATCTCAGTGCACAAAGAGACTTGATATTCCACGTAAGAGACGAAACACACGGACCCAACTGTTTCCCATCTGTTCCTGTGGTCAAGATTATATATTCAGCAATGGGTCTACTTCACATGACTGAAAACTCAAAATGCTGAATTTCATTTGACTGAGACCACAATACCTAATTTTCAAAATATTAAAAACTCATTTCACTGAGTTTCATTATACTGAAAGCTTACAATGCTGAATCTCCGAATACTGAATTTTAAGCAACAGCTGTGGTGTGTTTCCCTTCACCTGTGACTTGCATGTGATTAAAAAAAAAAAAACATTACTATAACTTACAGTGCCGAATGTCAGAATACCGATAGTAGCGCAGAAAGTAGTGTTGTTGTGTTTCTAAATGTGGGTATGTCTGTCTACATTTTTATGGTAAAAAAAATTACTGTAACTTACAGTGCCGAATGTCAGAATACCGATAGAAGCGCAGAAAAAAGTTGTTCGGTACTCACCATATCGTTCCATCTGAGTAGTTATACTTCATTTTCTGCAACCTGTGGGTATTTGGATCCGAGCTGGCAACATTTTATCAAGCATCTGCTCCAAGCTCCTCCCCTTACCCATAATCCCTCACCTCTCCTACCTTCCCTCAGATCGAGTTTGCCACTAACCAAACTATTAGCAACTCAATAACGTTAACCTAGAACAGTTTCGGGGAAGGAACGGTTGCAGAAAATTAAGTATAACTTCTCAGATGGAACGTTATGGTGAGTACATAACTTCTTTATCTGAAGTAGTTAACTTCATTTATCTGCAACCTGTGGGACAGAGTCCCCAGCTACCAAACCTCCTCATGGAAGGATATTCCTGAGCACCACAGAGCCAAAGGATGCTCTCCCTCTAGAGATCAAATCCAACTTATAATGAGAGATGGATGTATGTGACCTTGCCCAGGTTGCTGCTGCACATATACTGTCCAGAGAAACCCTAGACCAAAAAGCATCAGAAGCTGCCATAGATCTGGTGGAATGGGCTTTAATAGGACCAGGTGGGGCCTTTATCCCTATAGACTTGCAGTATACATTGTGTAATCCACCTGGCTAAGGAGACCTTGGAAATGGCCTTACCCAAAAAGGGTCTGGAAAAGGACACAAATAATTGGTCCGACTTACGAAATTGCTTAGTCCTGTGTAGATAGAAATGAAGCTGTCTATGAACATCTAGCAAGTGCAGCTTATATTCACCCTTGTTCTGGAAGTTTGGAAAGAACACAGGCAGATTAATCATCTGGATAATGTTATATTCAAAAGCCACTTTCGGTAAGAAAGAAGGGTTTGTGCAAAGCGGAACCCTGTCTTTTTGAAAAATCAAGTAGGGGGCAGAGCAGACAAAGCTTGGATCTCAGAAACCCTTTTAGCCGAAGTAATGGCCACTAAAAAGGCTGTCTTCCAGGACAGAAATTTTAAGTCTACTGATGCTGCTGGTTCAAAAGGGGGTGCCACCAATGCTTGCAGAACTAGAGTAAGGTCCCAAGGGGGGACGGAATTCTTAACCAGGGGACGCAAGAGAAAAGTACCTTTTAGAAAGACCTTGCGCAATCTCAAGGAGGCCAGAGCATTCAAAATTTCGCCAATATGAAAATTAGATATGGCTGCCAGTTGTACTTTCACTGTGGAGGAACTAGCCCCTTGTTGAAAAATATATGACAAAAACTCCAAGACTGCAGGAACCGGGGCAGTAAATGGATCTATGTTTCTCTGAGAAGCCCAAATAGAGAAGCGTTTCCATTTGCTGCGGTAAACCTTCCTAGTGGAAGCTTTGAGGGATGCCACCAGAATACTCTTTACCGAAGATGATAAACCGGGAATCCTAGCGATCAGGGAACTGGAGCAACCAAGCCATAAGCTTGAGGCCGTCCAGGTTGGGCGGACTGATGCCCGAGGGATGGGATACGAGATCTGGGCAGGGATCTAGAATCCGTGGAGGAGTTACAGCATGAGACCAGAGGAAGGGGAAAAACACCTGACACGGCCAGAATGGGGCAATGAGGATCACTTTGCACCCCAGTCGGTATTCTTTCTGAAGAAACTTCGGAATTAGAGGTAGCGGGGGATAGGCATACAGTAACTCGGGAGGCCAAGCATGGACTAGAGCATCTCTGGGGGAGTCCCCTGGGGAGGGGATTACAGCAAAGAACTCACTGCACTTCCCGTTGGAAGGAGATCCGAAGAGATCGCAGCAAGTGTGACCCCACGCTAGGAAGATGATCTCCGCTATTGACTGTTTCAGAGACCATTTGTATGGCATTAGAACAGCCTGACTTAATCTGTCCTCTAAAATGTTGGAGCGTCCCGGGATGTGCGTTGCTATCAGAAACTGAATGGTGAAAATCGCCCACTCCCGCACTCTCATGGCCTCGTGCCAGAGAGGGTAAGATCTGGTCTCTCCTTGTTTGTTGATGTACCAGACAACGGACATGTTGTCTGACTGAACTGCAATCGTCCCCGGGGGGAGAGCAGTGTGAAAGGCTTGCAACGCTAAAAGCACTGCCCTCATCTCCAGAACATGGATAGGCAATCTGGTCTCGGTTTAGGACCACGTGACTTAGACTGTCCTTCCCAAAAATTGCCCCCCCCCCACCCGAGCTGGGAGGCATCCGTGGTCAATGTGGCTTCAGCTGGGGATGTTAAGAATGGGTGACCTGCCAAGATTTCCAGCGATTGGAACCACCAAAGAAGAGAAGTTTTGCAGGCTTTGCTGATCTGTATAGGGTAGTCCATGGGGAGGTCTAACCAAGACCACTGAGCTGCCAAGGTCCACTGAAGCACCCTCACGTGAAGGCATGCACATGGTAGAATTGAAATTGCTGCTGCCATGGAGCCTAGGGTATGGAGAATGTCGCTCACCATTGGTGTCCTGGGGCCGAGGATCACTGACACATGGGCCCGTATGTTCTGGATCCTGTCCTGAGTGAGAAAAACTTGTAATAGTAGAGTGTCCAGCCATGCCCCTTATAAACTCCAAGGTCTGTGTCGGATTTAGGCGGGACTTGGAGATGTTGATGGTGATCCCTAGATTGACTGCAAGATGCATGAAGGAGTCTCTGGCCATGCAAAGTAGATGCTTGGTGGTAGCAGCGAGGAGCCAATCGTCTAGGTAAGGAAACACGTGAATTCCCTGAAGCCTCAGGTGAGCTGCTACTACTGCCATAACCTTGGTACACACACTGGGGGCTGTGGTGAGACCAAAAGGTAGGGCTCTGAACTCTAAATGATTGGCTCCCAGCCAGAAGAGAAGAAATCTCCTGGAGCTTCTGCAAATCTTGATATGGTAGTAAGCATTCTGGAGGTCTATCGAGCACATCCAGTCACATCCCCGGAGATACGGTAGGATGGACTGTAAGGTGACCCTCCGGAATTTCGGCTTGGCTACTGACAGGTTCAAGGTAGACAGGTCCAATCTGGGTCTGAGGCCCCCCCCGTCTTTTTTGGCACTAAATAGAACCTGGAGTAAACGCCTAATCCGGACTGATCTGGGGGGACCGATTCGATGTCCTGATTGTAAAGCAGCTTTGAAATCTCGTGCACTGCGGCCTCCCTTTGAGCGGGTGGGACATCCGGGAGGTGCTTTGACTGTATAGGTGGGGTGATGAACGGGATGGAGTATCCTCTGGATATTATTTGGAGCACCCAATGGTCCATCGTGATGGACTCCCAAGCTGTAAGGTGCAATGACAATCTTCCCTCGACTGTCTCCAGAGTAGGACAGTTGGGCAACCCCTCAGGGTTGCTGCGTGGGTTGGTCCGAGAAGGTCTCCCTCGACCCAAAGTTCCTCGGACCTCCACTGCCTCTGGGGTGGCATCTATCTTGTCCCCCTCTGCTTCTAGGGGATGAGTTATCCTGAGTGTCGCGGGAAAACTGAGATTTTCTGAACATCATCTTCTTCTGCCCTCTCTGATTCCTGGAAAAGGATCTTTGAGGGCCAGAGAAGCGGACTCCGAAAGCAGACAGAGTCTTCCCGTCCTTCTTGCTCTGGACTAAGGTGTCACAAACAGTCTTCCCATAATGGGAGGAACCGTCAAAGGGAGCATTCGTGAAAGAAGCCTTGAAGGGATCCGTGAATTGACAAGAGTCTGAGCCAGGCGTGCCGCCTCACAGCTACGCCAGTCCCAGCCACCCTAGCCGCTCCTTCAGTGGCATGGGAAAGAAGACGCATGGACGTGTTAGAAATGGATTTCAGAGTCGACATTTTCGAAGAGAACCACCGCTTGTCCTCTGGTGACAACGACTCTGGGGGCAACAGTAAATTCCGTGACCAGGACTCACTGGAGTCGAATGACGTGTGCCAAATAATTCGCGCTCGTATGGAAAACATCGCTGAAGAAAAAACCCGCTTCCCAAAGCTGTCCACCGCCCTAGACTCTTTGTCCAGAGGGTGGACCAAAGAACTTTTCTGAGCCAGTTCTCTCATGGTGGCAGCCGCCACCACCATAGCGTCCACAGGGGATCCCTTGTACCAAGCCTGTCTGTGAGAGGAGAAAGGATCCTGTCTGGGCGTTTAGGTATTGGCTCTATGGTGTCAGGCTCCTTCCATGTCCGCGTGGTGATAAGATCCACTAATGGATCTGCAAGAGGGGACACCCAGGATGTAGATGGGCCCATGCCAAATGCCTCCAAGTATACTGATTTGTCCGTTGAGGGTTTTGGGGCTGACCAACCTCCCCTCTGGTGGAGGATTTCCATGATGTCTCCAAAGGAGACATCCTCGGGAGGTGACTTGTGGGAACCCTCACCTTCATCCAAGTCAATATCTTCTGTGAGGGATTCATGGGAGTCCATGTGCCTCCTCTTACACAAATGTTTACGTGGGGCCTCCTCAGTGGGACTCTATGAAGAGGGCTCGTAAGTCATGGGGGGTTCCACAATGGGATCCACCTGGGGGTCCTCTGGCACGGGCTGTTCCTGGGACAGGCTGATGGGAGTCGTGACCAAATCTGAGGCAGTCTGGGTGGAGTCCAAGGCAATGGGCTGGGGTCTCGATCCCTGGGAGAGAACCTTCTCCACCATGTCGAAGGCCAAAGGAAAGCGCACCTCCTTGGCAACCAACAAGGAAGAAGTTCTCCCTGGCTCCATCGTGAGGATCGGGGCTGAGGCCAAGGTAGCCAGGGTTCCAAAGGAATGGCTCGGATCCGACAAAGTCAGAGCCGAAGACATCTCCGTTCCCTCGGATCCGGCTCCCTGTTCTCGGCGTCGAGAGTTGCTCGAATCCGAACAAGTCTGATCCGAGGAACTCAAGGTAATGGCCGGCGTCGAGGTTGGAGGAACTGTCGGCACCGAACCCCCAGCTCCTCGGATCCATAAACCCAGACACCGATGGTCGGATCGGAAAAGAAGAGATAGGATGGAAGAAGGGCATAGAGGTCCTCTCTCTGGCCAGAGAGGGGCCTGGCAAGACTCCCATTTGGATTTGGGTCCGAATGAATCTACGCATCATCCTGTCCACATCAAACTCCGATAGACTCCGAGTCGACCGCAAGGAGGCGACCGACTCAGATCTGGCCCTATGAGATGACCTTGAAGAAGGCCTCCGATCTAAGGGTGGTGTTGGCTCCGGGGAGAACCTCAGGGAATGGAGCCGAGGAGAAGTGGTCCTAACAACTTTCACAGGTGGACTGGGAAAAGGTTCCCGCTCAGGAGATGGCTTGCGCTGCCTCTCTCCCTTTTTTCCCTCTCTTTTTTGTCCTTATCTGCAGCTTTTGTCCCCGCCTCAGCAAGCTTAGAGGGAGGTTGAGTCCCAGCCTGGGGGGGGGGGGATCGGCTACAGGTGCTGATGTTGAGACTGTCGTCTCTAAGGCAGAAACTGGTAGCAGACCCTTCGCTACTAGTTTCGCCTTCCTTTCTTTAAGGGCTCTGGGAATGAACCCTGCACACACAGCACATGGCTAACTAAGATGGGGAACGTCAAGGCAAATAACACAAAGAGTGTGGCCATCAGCCAGTGAAAGCTTGTGGCCACACACTGTGCATTTCTTGAACATTGGTTTAGGCTGGTCAGCCATAATACACTCCACCGAGCCAAATGCTAAACTAGACACACGTACACTCAGGGGTTGGCTAGGCCTACTCTATTCAAGAAGAAACACAAACTTTCTAACTACTTTTTTTTTTGACAAACCAATGACAAGACGAAGCGGATAAAGGGATATCACAAACAACTACTCTCGCACTCTAACTAAAGAATCAAATGTTCCACTTACACTACCCAACTTGAAGCTATAGAGACCATGATGTGCATGCATGAAGCTGCAAACGAGATCTGGGAAGGTAGGAGAGGTGAGGGATTATGAGTAAGGGGAGGAGCTTGGAGCAGATGCTTGATAAAATGTTGCCGGCTCGGATCCGATATGGATTCGAATACCCACAGGTTGCAGATAAATTAAGTTAACTACTTCAGATGTAGTATTTCTAAATGTGGGTATGTCTCTTTACATTTTTAAGGGAAGTATCTAAAGTAATATGGCAGACGTTTTGTGCACTGCTGGCAGTAGTGGCAGTGTATACAGTATTGTAAGGTAAGTAAAAGGTACATGCCCTTTTCCACTGTAGTGCGATCCTGGAGTTAGTATATATAGTTGGGGGGGGGCAGCCCCCCCCACATTAGAGGGAGGGGTGTGTGTGTATAGCCGCCTATCTAGTTTGGTTTCATATCGTCTGGTTTCTGTTAACAGGGTAGGTAAGTAATTTTTAAGTTTTGGAAAGAGTCATTGGTGTTGTAAGTGTGCATGTCTATGGTTTAAAATTCAGTATTTTGAAATTCAGCATTGTAAGCTTTCAATCAAATGAGTTTTCAGTATTTAAAAATTAGGTATTGTGGTCTCGGTCAAATGAAATTAAATATTTTGAGTTTTCAGTCATGTGAAGTAGATCCTCAGCAATATACTCCTGGATTTTTTAAAATTTCACTGTTAAATAGGTACAGTCACAAAGCGATTATATGCACACCTCAACCTCTTAGGGACAATTTTAAATACTGCTCTTACAAACTTGAAAAGTTGTCAGAACAACAGGTTTTGCATTAGCATGAATTTTCTGAAGGTTATGAAGTCTGAAACACAAATGTATTTCATTATTTTCTAACTTCACTCTTTAATAATTTGCCATAAAACCACAATTTTATGAAAAACGGAAAAATATATGAGGCAAAAATCTGGGCATTCTGTGAAAATCTGTACAGTTGAGAGAGGTATGATTATGTCAGAAAATACACAGCATATGCACAAAACATAGTAGATCATAAAAATCTATAAAAATCAAATTTTGGAATTTAAAAGCCTACAGTTCCCAGATTTCATGATTAAATATTGTCCAGAAAAGACTACTCGAACAAATGACTATACTTATTACAATTATTAATGAATAGTTAATTATAAAACTAATTTCTGTTTTGAACAACATAGCAAGAAATCATTATAGAAACAGTATTTAGCACTTGGAGCTTTTAAAAATATATACATTTCTAGATCAGTAAAATTCATCTGGGACTGCCCAATGAAAAACTCAATCTTAGTGCAAAATGCAACCAATATATATGAAAGCTGGGGCCTTCAAGCATTCTGCCTGAAGTCAAATTTGTTAGAAGTATGCATAGTACAGTACTACTGGTTTAATGGTCCTTTTAAATTAAACCAAGAGTAAAACTTCTTATAACTTCTAGTGCTCCTGTATCAAAACCACAGATATCCAACATGCCACTGTCCTTGGGGTCTGCAATGGTGAAGCCATTGGACGTCATTCCACATACAATCAGTTTAGCTGGTATATTCATACGCTGTAAAAGAAATTATAAACTAAATTAGTGTTAAAATGTTATACAGAACTATGACAATTCAAGTTTTATAAGATAAGCAGAAAATCAAGAATAAAGCAAAAAAACAGACTACCTAATATTGCATTAATGAATCTGTAAATCACTGGGCATGTAATCCTTATCCAGACTAAAGGGAAAAATTAATGACGTTTAATACTCCAGACTAGTCATTCATAACTAGATGTATTTCACTGAAATGAGCAATGTTGGACGTAGCAACATACACAGGATTTGATAAATTAGTAATCTTAGAACAGGGGTGTCCAACCTTTTCAGTTGCAAGGGCCACATTGAGTCAACAGAAATGGTCTGGGGGCAAGTGAGGACCAAAAAAAAAGGTCTCACATTAACTGAAGAGCAAAAAAAAAAAAAAAAAAAAAAAAAAAAAACTGTTTATGCGGACTAATGCGGCTGTATTGTAGGTGAATTTGAACAATAAATAAATTAATAAATGCATAATATTTGCCCTAAAATTCAATATCTCATTCTAATTATTTAAAAAACAGTTAACATTTAACTGTTCTATCAGTGATAGAATGTTAAAGCACGCTCTGGGTCTAATCCCCTCTAATAGTGCAATAATTTACTACAGGAAAGTCTTAATTGCACATGGCAACTGAAATCAAACATCAATTTCATAAATAGTAGCTGAGTAACTAAATATTTAACTATAGGTGTAGTCTTATAGTCATGTGTGTTACAAAAATATGACGAGGCACTGTAAAATAAGCAATGAATAAGCTATGATTGTTGCACTCTTGTTCAAAATTGTAATAAAATGCGACTGTCTCTAGCCGCTATAGGACCTCCTGAATGAAGGACTTTATAGCAATAACAGCATCCCTTTCGGCACAGCTGCCCCAAATGATGCATTAGATATGTGTGCGGAATCAAACTTTATACTGCTTGGTGACATTGTGGCAAATTGCCTGGGAAGTAGCAGTTCAGCTGTCATTAAGAAAATATACAGGATGGAGTTAGTAGTAGAGGGAGCCCTGAGAATCACTGGAAGGGTCTTCTCAAAATTTTGGTAAAAGGAAACTAGGGTATTTACTAACTATTTGAAGGGACACTAGGTAGTGATTTTTCCTTCCTTGTCCCTAGTAAAATAGTCAAGAGCTGTTCATCCTTCTATGAGTGGCCATCCTGTCTGCAATAACAGCGCTCAGGCATTTTTATACAGAATCAAAAGATGCTACCTTATTAGATGAAGTAGTGTCCTTATTCAATCAAGTCTTCTCAAACCTACCCAATGAACCTGCACCCCTTTGAACTAAGAGGGTTACAGCAAACCTAGCACCATGGCTAACTAGGTCAACTAGACAGCTACTTTAACAGAGGGGATCGTGCACAGAAAATATGGTCCAAAAATAAGAACCTGGGTACCTTCCTAAATTTTACACACCTTAAATGCTTAAATGCCTAGTAAAACAGCACATTAACAATGACAAAAAAAATATTTCACTAACTTAACTCTAAACTACTCTGGTCTAAAATACAAACATTACTCCATCCCAGGCAAAGCGACCCCAATACAAACTACACTGAAAATATAGCCACCCAGTTCAACTTGCACTTCGTTAATCTCCATCCTAGCTCTCACCAAAAGATGACTATTCACACCCTCACCCCCACCATTCCCATAGCACAAAATAATAATACACTACAATTCATCCTCAAGCCAGCTCCACTACATTAATCAAAAGTTACCTACTATTACTAAACCTTAAACAACAATGGCCATTAACAACATCCCTACTGAATACCTGAAAATCTCAGCCAAAGCCATAACTTACCCAGTATCAATCCTCATCAAAGTCCCTGAAATTTGAAAAAAATCTTTCATCATACCTCTCCACAAAGGGGAAAAACTCTACTCACTGAACTACCTGCTTATTGCCATACCGTCAACCCTGTCTAAAATTCTTGAAAAATTTGTCCACTCTCAACTCCTGCAATACCTTAACAATCATAATCTACTCTCCAATACAAAACATGGCTTCCACCCTGGCCACAGTACAACAACCGCCCTCATACGTTTTATCATAGAAACAGTGGTACATTAGTGTCAATTCTCTTTCTAGATCCGTAACGCTTTTGATACTGTTTCTCATCAAAAATTTCTCTTGGAATGTTCCTTACTAGGACTTACTATGCAATCATATTTTACCTAGTTTCTCAGTTAACCATCAAATATGCAGCAGCTGTAAAATGGCAGGAGGAATCCTCACCTTTCCTACCAGTTACAGTCGGAGTACCCTAGGATCAATCCTAGGGTCCCCTCCTTTTCAACATCTTTATCAAAATGGTAGAAACAGCAAAACACAAGTCCCAAGAATTAGATGCCTCACATGAAAGAAGAAAATACAAATGAACAAAGCAAACTGTGAGTGCACAAACACAGCTTCTAATCTAGGTGCAGACAAATTGTTTATTAAAGAATAAGCGCGTTCATGTCTGTATATGATCTTACATCAGATTCCTGTTACAATTCACCAAAACCACACTATAAAAAACAGCAATCATGATTAAAGCTTCCAGTCACAGAGGAAAACCAATTATTCAATCAAAACACATAAAACCAATAACATTCCCTTAGCCAAAGCAACAGAAAAACAGACAGCATACAATATTTATTAATTCATCCTAAAAACTAATATAAACATTAAGAAATACTATAAAAAGGCACATAAAATAGATTCAAAACATGATTTTTAACAAGTTTCACTAAAGTATTTGATAACCACTTTAAGAAAGAATAACGGATTGGTATGAGGGGTCATTGCATCCTTTGGAAAGATGTGAAAGAGTCAAAACTCTGAAAGTAAGTAACATAAGCTCGTTTAGGGAGCATTCACAGTGTCAAAAAAATACTTAGCTTTACTTACCTTTTGCTATGTTGTAGTGTAGTCGGTGTGTACTCCGAAATAAAATAGAATTAAATCCTTTCTCCACGATCCTCGCTCCTTCCTTCAGCTTTAAAAACGACCGAACGGTGTTTTCGCGCATACCAGCGGAAAGACGCTGGTATGAAAAAAGCATGAAAAAAAGAAAGTTGGTGCATGTGCATAACAGCAAAAGTACGCGGACGTGTAAACACACGGAAAAAAAGTTAAATTAAAATTAAATTTAAATTTAAGGGTCGCGGGCCGCATGGAAGAGCTCTGAGGGCCGCATGCGGCCCTCGGGACGCGGGTTGGACACTCCAGTCTTAGAACAATGAGTTTGATAAATGACAAATCTTACACACAAGCTTAACAAGGTTTGATAAATGAGAAATCCAAGACACAGAAAGCTACAGAGGTTTCAAAATACTACCCTTGCAGTTTATTATGTAATAAACAACATGAAAATTAGTTATTTCTACATTTTGCTACAATGTCCCCGCCAATCTCAAATCACTACAACAAAACATAAAAAAACACAATGGGGGAATTTATAAAGGTACCACAACATGTACATGTTGTGGTAAACTTTTTTGAATTCAGAGACAGCACTAACACAAGTGCTACACATCTCTGTGTTGTGCTAGAGTACAGTGCAGCCCTACATGCTGCTGCACTGTACTCTAGCACAAGTGCAATACAGCAGCATTGTAGGGCTGCGGGCTCAGTAGCCATGCTGAATGCTAATGAGACAGTCTGTAGGAGAGGCATATGCTAATTAGTCATGTGCTTCCCCACCCCAGGACAGCCTCCAAGAAGGCATATACATGCAAAGTGATTCAAGAAATCTCTTGGTGTGTAGATCAGCACATCTGAACCCACCACATTAAGGTAGTGAACACTAGCCACCAAGGATAATACAGCTGTGCTATAAGGCACCAAAAGCAGTTAAGGGGAGTGGGGGACTGGGGATAAACACTAACCACCAAGGACTATGTAACTGTGCCCTAATGGAACCAAGAACAATACAGGGATTGGGGGGGTGGGGGAAAACTCTAGACAACATGGACTGCTCTAAGCTTGTGCAGTAACAGCACTTATACTCAGGGACAGTTACTGGGACTGTGGTGTGACAGTGTTTGTGTTTGAATGTACATCTGCGTGTGGAAGAGTGACACTATGCGGCCAAAGCAATTAACTACTGCAAAATGGAAATCAGCACATTGCAGTATAAACTCTGATTCAGGGATAAGCAAATTAGCCAATAATAAGAAGTTATGTACCTACCATAACGTTCCATGTTAGTTGTCTTCTCTCGCCTTCTTTCTTGCTTGATGGGTTCGGAGCCGATCCCTCGGCTCCGACTCGGCACTTGCTAAGCTCGAGAGTCACTTTTACCAGCTCGAGGCAGCCCCATATCCCATGATGCAAGGCGGTAAGTACCCAGATCTCGTTTGATGACAAAGGGCAATAGCACCAAGCATAAAATACTTCCCAAAGGAAGAAAGAAAGAAAACTTACAGATGGAAGAAGGACCAGGTCTGAATGGTCATTAGCATAACAGTTTCTTATAACAAGGTCTGTCCAGGCCAGGGGGAAGGAGGGAGGGTCGAAGAAAGAAGGCGAGAGAAGACAACTAACATGGAACGTTATGGTAGGTACATAACTTCTTAATGTTAAGTTGTCAATCTCGCCTTCATTCTTGCTTGATGGGACCGCGTCCCTAGCACCTCTATCCTGGGTGGCTCAATGGAACAAACTCTTGAGGACTGTAGAGCCAAAACTGGCTCTGTCCCTGGAGGCCAAGTCCAATTTGTAATGGGAAACAAAAGTGTGAGGAGTGGCCCAAGTCCCCGCTCCACAAATAGTGTCTAAAGGAAGTCTAGCTTGAAAAGCTGTAGAAGTAGCTAAGCTCCTAGTTGAATGTGCTTTAGGTTTTGAGCACAGCTGTTTTCCCCTGAGCAGATAAATTTCAGAGATGACCGAAGAAAGCCATCTAGACAAAGTCACTTTAGAAACAGGAAGGCCTTGTTTAGTATCCACATAGGAAACAAAAGTTGATCAGATTTTCTAAATTTTTGTTCTGTCCAAATAATATCTAAGTTGACGGTGGACATCAAGATAATGTAGCTTTTGTTCAGCTCTATCTGAATAGTTAGGGAAAAATACAGGGAGATCAATGGATTGATTCAAATTGTTCATTGAAGCGACCTTAGGTAAAAAGGTTGGGTTAGTTCTCAAAGATACTCTGTCTTTGTGAAAAACCAAATAGGGGGGTCGAACCGAAAGAGCATGAAGTTCAGACACCCTCCTGGCCGATGTAATGGCCACTAGGAATAAAGTTTTCCAAGAAAGATATTTTAGGGAACAAGAAGCAGCTGGCTCGAAGGGGGGAAGAATCAAAGATGTCAGCACTAAATTTAGATCCCACTGAGGAGGGGGATTCCTGATTGGAGGCTTTAGTAGGAAAATTCCTTTCAAGAAGGCCCTGCAGAGCCTATGGGACATAATATTATGATCTGCTATCCCGACATGAAAATTAGAAATAGCAGCCAATTGAACTCTGACTGTGGAAGAAGAGGAGCCTGCATGAAAAATCTCTGCTAAGAAGTCCAGGACTGCCTGAACAGGGGCAGTAAAAGGATCAATATTCTGGGCCTTAGCCCAATAAGAGAAACGTTTCCATTTGCTTGTATAAATCCTCCTGGTAGAGGATTTTAGTGAAGCTACTATGATGTCTCTAACTGGGTTAGAGATCAAAGGAAGCCTGGCTAAGGAAGGAAGTGGAGCAACCATGCTGTGAGGTTGAGAGAAGGGATTGACCGGTGCAGCTGACCCGATTGGTGAATCAGAAGATCTGGCACTGGGTCCAGATGCCACGGCTGCACCAAAAGGTGATGATGGAGGAACGGGAACCAAACTTGTCGAGGCCAGTAAGGGGCAATGATAATCAATTTGGCTCTCAAAACGGTAGCTTTCTGGATCACCTGAGGGATCAGAGGAAATGGAGGGAAGGCATAAAGAAGTCCCTGGGGCCAATCCTGGGTCAGAGCGTCTCTGGGGGGATGGCCTGATAGAGGGAAGAGGCTGAAGAAGTCTGGACATTTGCTGTTTTGGGGAGTAGCAAAAAGATCGCAACATGGACGACCCCATTCCAGAAAAATCTCTTCTGCTATAGATTGCTTGAGAGACCACTCGTGAGGCATGAGAATAGCTCTGCTCAATCTGTCCGCTACAATGTTGGTTTTCCCAGGGATATGCGTTGCTACCAGAAACCGATGAGAGGAGATCGCCCATTGCCATAGTCTGAGCGCTTCTCGACACAAGGGGTAGGACTTGGTTCCGCCCTGTTTGTTGATATACCAAACTACAGACATGTTGTCTGTGTGGACTGCAATTGTCCCTACGGGAAGAAAGTCGTTGAGGGCTTGCAACGTTAAAAGCACTGCTCTCATCTCCAGGACATTTATGTGCAGATGGTACTCGAGCGGCTGCCACGTCCCATGAACCATCCTGCCCTGATAATGACCCCCACCCGATCAGGGAGGCATCCGTGGTGACAGTGGCTATCGGGATGGGGTACAAAGTACCTGCCTTGGTGAACCTGAGGAGATGTGATCCACCAAGCAAGATCCTCTTTGCATGTCTGTGTCACCAGAATCTGGTGACGCATTGGAAGTTGCTGGTATGACCATTGTGTGAACAGCATCCACTGAAGAAGGCATGTAGAATCGAGCCAGGGAAGAAGAGTAATGGCGCAGCCATGAGACCTAATACCTTTAGAACCATTCTGGCCTGTACTTTCTTGTTGGCCAGAATGATCCTGACATGACTCTGAATGTCTGAAACTCTTTGATCTGTAAGGGTAGCTGACATCCGAACAGTGTTTAAGTTTGCCTATGAAGGTAATAGACTGGCAGGGCGATAAGGATGACTTTTCAAAGTTGATTGAGATGCCCAAATGAGAACAAAGGTTTATTGTGTAATCCCTGGCTTGTATAAGCTGATGCCTGGTGGTGGCTGACAGGAGCCAGTCGTCGAGATACGGAAACACCTGGAATCCTTGACGTCTCAGGTGAGCCGTGACCACTGCCATGCATTTGGTGAACACTCTGGGGGCTGTAGTGAGACCAAAGGGCAGGGCTCTGAACTGGAAATGACTGGACCCCAGCCGAAAGCGGAGAAATATCCTGGAGCGTCTGTGAATTTTGATGTGATAGTACGCATCCTGAAGATCTATTGAGCACATCCAGTTGTCCTTCTGTAAGAAGGGCAGAATTGACCATTCGGAATCTTGTCTTCCTGACAGACTTGTTGAGTCTGCTGAGATCCAATATTGGTCTCCAGTCTCCCGTCTTTTGGGGACCAAAAGAACCTTGAGTAGATTCCGGGCTCTGAATGGTCTATTGTAATTGGCTGAATGGCTCTTTTTTGCAGTAGTTTTGAGATTTCTAACTCTGCAATTTCCCTTAGACCGGGTGGTACATCTGGAAGGGAATTTGAGGGGAAGGGACTTTCCTCGAAAGGAATTATGTAACCCTTGGAAATGATCGACTGTACCCAACTGTCTTGAGGGAGGGAATGCCAGGCTTCTGGGTACAGTGATAATCTTCCCGACTGCCTCCAAGGAGGGACAGCCGGGCAACATCTCAGGGATGCTGAAAGGGCTTGTCAGAGAGAGGCTCTCTGTTTCCCTGGTTTTGGACCCCTCTGCCTCTAGAGCGGCCTGTTGTTGTTACCCCTCTGCCTCTAGGGGTAAACTGACCACGTGAATCCGGCGTGACTCCTTGGGATTTACTGAACCACATTTTCCACCTTTCTGTCCTTTGGGATAAGGTCTAGAAGGGGTGGAAAACGGACTCCAACAGCAGAAAGAGTCTTGCCGTCCTGTTCGCACCTGGTCAAGGTTTCCTTCACCTGAGGGCCAAACAAAGCTGACCCATCAAAGGGAGAATTTGTGAAGGACGCCTTAAAGGGATCCATAAAAATCACATAGCCGCATCCAGGCTTGGCGTCTAAGAGCCACACCTGTACCTGCGGCTCTACTGCTCCATCCGCAGCATAAGATATTAGCCGCATGGAGGAGTTTGCAATGGAATTGAGGGTTCCTAGCTGCGAAGCAATTTTTTTCTTGAGCCCCTGCAGCTGTAGGATCCTGAACTACTTCACCCAGCTCCTTAAGGATATCCCTCTGGAGTCTGGTGAAGTGACAAAGGTAATTCAGCGAGCATAGCAAAGGTCGCTGAGGAAAACATCCGCCACCGTACCTATCCATGGTCCTAGAGTCCTTATTAGGAGGATGGACGGCACGGAAGGATCTGCAAGTTCCTTTTGGTGGCGCAGCCACCACCATGGCATCAGCGGGGACACCCTTAGTGAGGAATTGCTTGTCACACGGGCAGTGATAAATTTTGAAGGCCTCCTAGGGACTGGCTCTACAGAGTCAGGAGCTGCCCACGCCTTCGTGCAATAACCTGCATAAGGGGTCGAAGGCGGAGACACCCAGGAGGTGGAGGGCCGAGATCCAAACGCCTCTAGGTACACTGACTCATCCTCAGAGGGATTGTTGGTGGGCCAGTTTCCCCTCTGTTTAAGGAGTTCTAGGATGTCTGAGAAGGAGACATCCTCAGAGGCGGATCTAGGGGATCCCTCTGACTCATCAAGGTCAGTATCCGAAGTGACAGACTCGGGGGAGTCTACATGTTTCCTCTTACAAGTCCTCTTCCTAGGAGGATCTCCCGAAACATCAGGAGAATCCTCGGAAGAGGGGGAAATTCCCAATGGGGAAACCTGAGGCGGAGGATCTCTGGGTCCTGTAGCAAGAGAAGTGGCAGAGATGTCAACAGGTACTATAGAGGGAGGAGCTACGGGAACAGACTGCTGACTGATACCAGTGGCCAGCACACTCTTCATCACCTCGAATGCTCCCCTCCCAGGCAGGTCTGAGAGAACCCGTTCTGAAGAGCTAGGAACTCCAGGGACCACCGAAAGGGAAGTCTCCGAGGCAGATGTCGGAGCCGAGCTCACCAAGGCCGAGGCTCCAAGGGGAAGAGCGGGCTCGGACAAGGGTCCGATGCCACTCACCCCCTCGGAGGAGACCATGGAAGCCCGACCACCGAATCCCTCTAAGGAAGGTCTCGAAGAGGAGATAAGAGTAGAGGCTGAAGGAACAGAAGGGGGTATCCGTCCTCCAGCCGTAGCAGTAACCATTCCGGAAGACTCGAACTCCAAGCTCTGGGGTAGAGTTGAAGGAGCAACTGTAACGGGTGTGGACCAACAGGCGACTGTTGAGACGGACTATGTAACATTTGGGCCAGTACCTGTGACTTAAGTAATCTACTGACCACTCTCTAGGTCATGATCTGACAGTCTGGATGACCTTGAAGATCGGCTCCGATGGCTCCGTTCGAAGAAGAGGTGAAGCCGGGCCGAAAGTATCGGCTCCAAGGAAGGAGACCTCGACCTCTTCCTGGAATGAGCCATCGAACCGATACTATAGATCCTGTCGGAGCCGAAGACTTGTCGGAGCCGACAGGAAGCCTCGATGTATCAGCTCCAGCCGGAGCAGATACAGCCACCAAAGTAACGGTGTCGGGGCCGATCGGAGCCGACACCGATGCCTGTGCCACATGGTGGTCGGAACCGATCGGAGCCGACACCTAAGTGGTCGATGCAGATTCGGCACCGATAGCCATCGGTGCCGAAGGCTTTGTTAAGCCAGAATCGGGTCCAGCCGGAGCCGATCTCCACTCGACGAAGTCGGGCCGAGGCCGCAGGCTTAGACACAGAAGCCTGGGCCTTGGAAGATTTAGCTGATTTTGATGGAGCCGACTTAGCCGGAGAGCCCTCCGGCAGAAGGCCCCTAAGTATCAGCTTGTTGCGTCTTTCCTGCAGGACTCTCTGGCTGAAGGAATGACAAATAGCACAGGAGTCCTGCAGGTGAAGAGGCCCCAGGCAATACAGGCAAGAAGTGTGACCGTCTGTCAGAGACATCTTCTGACAGCACGAGTCACACTTCTTAAAACCTGAGACCCTCTCCTTTGACATGGTGCTACAAAACACACACACACACACCAGTCAAAAATTTAAATTAAAGAAAATACCAAAAAGGTATTCCTAAAAACAAACACATACACCCTAACAGGGAGGGGATGGGATGGGTAAAGTTTGACTAAAAAAATTAACAGAGACAGGGATTTTCTGTCAGGAAATCTAAAAAATTAACTTATAATTAACAATAAAAGGTTTTTTTAACAAAAGGGGCTTAAATATCAATAAAGTGAATCACTTACCAGGAGCTGGTAAAAGGAGGACCTCATAAGCGAAGCGGCAAACGAGATCTGGGTACTTACCGCCTTGCATCATGGGATATGGGGCTGCCTCGAGCTGGTAAAAGTGACTCTCGAGCTTAGCAAGTGCCGAGTCGGAGCCAAGGGATCGGCTCCGAACCCATCAAGCAAGAATGAAGGCGAGATTGACAACTTAACATTGATGTTTTTCCTCATCAGGACTAACATGTCCCTGAACTGAAAAAAGCTGCATTGTTTACAGCAGGGATGTCCAACCTTTTGGCTTGCCGAGGCCGCAGTGAGTGAACAGAAATTGTCTTGGGGCTGCATATAAAATATATCACATAGTTAACTCACTGCCGCTGGTGACTAAAGTCGACCTCCTGGCTGTACTGTAGGTGTATTCGAACAACGAATAAATGTAATAAATGCCTAATAGTTGTCTTAAAATTCTAATTCTTAATCTACAGTTAACTCTAACATCTTAGTTAATATATATATATATATATATATATATATATATATATATATATATATACACACACACACACACACACACATATATATATATATATATATATATATATATATATACACACACACACATACATATATATATATATATATATATATATATATATATATATATATATATATATATATTTATATATATATATATATATATATTTTTTTTTTTTTTAAATAAACAGGTACGGAACCCTTCCATTTTTATGAGATCATACCTCTTAATTTTGCTGGTTTCTTAAAGCTGTTTTATGGCACATAGGGAAGAAGCTCTGACTGAAACACAGACAGCCTAGGTAGATTGTCAGCCCAGGTGCCGGAGGAGCCAATGATGTGGGAAGAGGAATGATGAGGTAAAACGCTGCTCACTTTTTGGAGGGAGCAGAATGTGAGAACATGTTCAAGGGCACATCCAGGACACAAGACCTGGTGGTGACGCTATAGCTATGGTAACAGTCATCAATCAAGTTGCTAGATGGCTGGGCATAATACAGGACATATCATTATATGAGGAGGTGGCTCCCCATGGCACCCATGTGCAACCATCATGTGATGTACAGCATACAAGTATACCAGGGGTGAGTAGGGACACAAAGAAAAACTCAGCTGAGCAATTATTGCACCTGTGCATGCCCTTCCACTGTTTGAACTTGGATGTTACTAGGCCCTTGGGTTGAGAAACCTTCTCATTTGGAGGGACACACTCATTGTGGAGGGGACAAATCCAAGGTAAGCTTCCAACATTGTGGGCATCATTAAGTATGTTAGAGGTATGGGAAATGCTGCGGATCTAAAGTCAGCAGTAGATGCCCAAAAAGTATCTATATAACAAAGATTTTTCATATTGCCATTCTTTGCAATCATGATGTCCTGCTTTGAGATGCAGATTTGTTAAATAGTATGAAGCCAGAGTGATCAGTAAAACTCAAGAGATCTGCATTGGTATTTATTTGTCTGAACATAGAAAAGGGTATCAGTGCCATTATCACAAGAACATGATGTGGAATCAATTATCTTTAAACCTCCAAATACTAACTGCTTTCTATTTGGCCATTTCTACTTCCTGTACATAAATGGCTATATTTCCAAAAAGTTGACTATAGTCCCAGAACATTTTCAAGGCATGGTACTGGAAAAATTACCTGCAATAGAACTCATAGTCTGTGCTCTCAGTTCCAAAGGCAAAGGAAAAGTGCATCTTGAATTTTAATTATAAAACAAAATTAAATGGCAAGTTTTTATACTATAGTATTGACTTCTGTACAGAAATGCATCTTCTTTTTAGGCCCAGTGTTACAGCAGCACAAGGTATTTATGTCACTGGTAAGATTTTTTTTAAACTGAATGTTTTACGGAGGTAATCTATCAATATCTTATCACCATATCCCTACATCACTTTTCCTGCTATCATTATAAAATTATCAGGCAAACAAGAGAATATTCAGCTTTATACAGCCCACTGCAAGAGCTAACCAAATCTAGAAAAACAGGTTGCATATTCTCAAATGTGTAAATGTCTTCCTAAACACGTAAAATAACAGTATGCTATACTTTTAAAATGATAGTAAAAATCATAGGAACAGCTATTATTTTAGATAAGATTTCAGAGGACATCCTAATGATAGGATTCTGAGATATATTTAGTTGTCCGCCTGAAAATTATGAAATAAATATGAAAATAAACAGTAACGATGTGTATGTAGTAATATTAGCAGTACCTAGCCATACAGGACCAAATTTCTGACTCTCTTGCAATTTTCTAACAAATTTCACAGGAAAATATGCCAGAACTCTCACTCCAGAATGTACTTTCTGTTGGTGACTTCAAAGACACATATACAATTGTATCGTCATGTAGTGTGGATCACTGCTTAAGTCTAAATTTGGTAGGAAGAGCAAGCATAAATACACCAATATAAAACTTCCTTAAGAAAAATAAGCTTGTTTTTTTATTTCTGAAGCAATATCATCATAAAATGAATATATTCTGATGTACTGCAATCCTCTGAGCAAAAGTCATCCCACCAACCATAATGGAAACTGTTTATAATGCAGCAACTGGACTTTAACTAAGCATGCCAAATATTCCATATGTCAATCCCTTTGATTTATTAACAAAATTTTCAGGGAATTATAACATGATGTTCTGACAAAATATACAGCCTTCTACACTTTAAACACTTAGTTAGCTGATTGCCACCCATTTGTTCCCTACTCTTTGTGACCTCGAACGAGATACCAAACATTCTCTGAAAATCCATACAGTTGACAGGTACGTTAATTCAGTACAACACTCTCTGTCTCTCTCTCTCACACACACACACACACTCTTATACTTTCACGCACACAAACATTTTGCTTTCATGCATGCACTCACTCACTCACTCCGCACTTCACTATTAATAGTTAGGTGCTGTCCCTTTCAAAGGCAATGACGGCAAATACGAATCCTTCTTCAGCGCGAACAAACACTTATTCTTCAGCGTGAAATAACAGTGGCGCGAATACACAGATCCTACTTCAGCACAAAAAAAAAAACGGGAAGGGTGCTTTAGTGCATGCGCACATCAATGTTGTGGTTACAGGTCACTGTTGCGAAAAACAAATGAAAAAAGTGTTTTGGCACATGCGTACACTGAAGTTGCAGTTAAAAGTCGTGGGCCGCAGGTTGGACATGTCTGGTTTAGGGCATGGCCTTTATAAAGCGAGCCATATGGCTCTTTCTAGGCCCATTAATGCACCCCCTGGAATATCTCATCTTATTCAGCATGTTCCAAAGCAATAATCACACCATGAACTATTTATTCAACCATTTCTGTTCTCTTTGAAAATTTTTGTTTCATCTGCCAAGCTTCTGCTTAGACTTATCAAGGATATCAGAACTTGTCAGAGATTTGGGATGCATGGTTAGGCTTAAAAAGGCCCTTGTGGTTGTTAGCCTAGTAAATCTATGAACCTAAAATTGCAGCATTATTTGCAAATACAATTCTTAATCAGATGCATTTTACAGAATTACTGCGGTCTGACAAAAATGTAACAAACAACAGACATACTCTGTTCTTACTAAGCAGTACAAAAGGAAAAAATGTTTCAACAATAAACACAATCAAACTGGTATCATCCTGTTTTGTACCACAAAAGGGCCCCATTCCTATCTAAACCATAATCCTCTAACTTCTAACCATGCAGAGGTCATCAACTTTATCAAGCAATGATTGTTCTACACAACATCCTCAACTCCACACCAAAGGCCATTATCTGTCAGTGGGATTTCTGGTGCAAAGGACTGAAGACCTGGTTATGACTCAGAAAACCTAGGAAAGACTAGATGGGGGGTGGTTAGTTATGAGGCATTGTTTTCTTGAATGGTACTAGGAATTTACCAGGGGCAAGACAAAGTCACAACCTCTGGTTGTGAAAGTGGTGCTATAACAAATGGTGACTCTGTTGAGTGGGCAGGTACTGAGAGATACGTCAGTGCATAAAGAGGGGTGGCTCCCTCATGGTACCATTGCACTCGTCTGCGAGCACAACCCAATAAACATGAAGGGACTGGTTACAGCATGTGTTAAAATTCATGAAGAACTGCAAGTGATGCTGCAGCTATGATGCCTTCATCTCCTCGAGGTCTCCGCCAGCATTGTTGGGAATAGTACAGTTAAGCAAGAGCTTACTACAACAGTAATCACTCCCCATCCAGACTTGTGCCATGGCACTTGCATTAAGTGCTGAGTTCTCTAGTCAGTGTACCAAGTTAGGTAGGGGTTCTAATCTCACTGCAGTCAACTAGTGCGTGTGTGTGTGTGTGTGTGTGTGTGTGTGTGTGTGTGTGTGTGTGTGTGTGTGTGTGTGTGTCTAGTCAGAAGAGCATAACCATGTATCTTGCAGTCATCAATACAATCCCATGGAGTACCAATGTTTGGCAAGTTAAGTTGGTAAAATAGTTAATGTATTTGCCTCACAGACAAAAGGTTTTGTGATGGGAAGACAGCATAATGGTTAATGTGTTTACCTTACAGACAGAAGATGTACGGTTAGATTCTCACAAGGGGTAACTGGCTAGGCTTAAAATGGCCCAGAAGGGCAGTTAGCCTAGTACTAATCTATGAACCTAAAGGTTTCCACTCCACACTGCTGCAGTAGCCTTTGGCTATTTGAGGTGTTTTCTGCCCTGGAATCAACAACCAGCCTGCTTCAAAAGTTCTAGCTACCTCTCACACCTTCCCTCTGACTGCTGATTGGCCAACACCAATCTGATAAATAAAAGCCAGAAGGAAGTGACTTCAGGGCTTTCTTACCTGTAGAAAAAAAGGGGAAGCAACCTCTTCTTGAACATCTAATTAGATATAAATACAAAGCATTTTATATCCTTAAAAAACTATATGTAAGAAAGAAAATGAGGATGTTGTGTGAGCTACTGCAACAGTGCAGAATTCAAATATCTGCTGTTATGGGATGGTATACAACTTTAAGATGCTCAGCATTCCCACGACTATCTGGGTTGATTACCAAAGATTACCTAACCTGGGAGAAGGAAGGCTAAGAGACAAGGAGCACCTAGAGAATGGTCCTTGCAAAGCTAGCTCCAGACCCAGAAAAGGGAATCCAGTTTGCAATGCTATATATCTATATGTGCAGAGGATCAAGTAGCTGCCGCTATAATGCTTCTAAAGATCACCCCTTTTCAGTATTCTGTTGTAGAGGACAAGGCCCTTGTAGTATGTGCACTGATACTGCCTGGACCAGATTTACCATGGTGGGAATGACAAAAAGCAATAGCTAAAGAGAGTCACTTAGGAATAATTTACTTTGAGAGAGGCTGTCCTTAATCCCATCAGAAGAAATAAATACCTGATCAGCTTTTCTAAAGGACTTAGTTCTATCAAGATTGTGCCTGAACTGTCAACACATCTGTAGTATGTGGAATCATTCCTTCCTGGTTTAGAGGTTCTTGGTAAAACACAGCGAGACTAAAGCCTTGATTTAAAGTAAACTCTGAGACTATTTCGGCATAAATGAGGAATTTGCTCAAAGTAACTATGTCCTTGTGGAATACCAGATAGGGTTCACCTATCATTAGAACTTGCTACTCAGATCCTCTTCTTGCAGATGCCAGAGCAGTAAGATCAGTTTTCCAAGTAATGAACCATAAATCTGCCACAGGAGTGCATTCAAATGGAGACATGATTAATTGTTCCATCACAAATTAAAGGCCCCAAGAAGAAGCCATCTGTGGCCTTTTGTGCAAAACTCCTGTCAACAATTTTTTAACTTAAAAACAAAGATTACAAAAGGATAGGTCATGGGCAGACATGCTAAAATGGCCTAAAGATGAACCCTGAGAGAGGAGTACGATAGCCTACAGGATAGTAACTCACAGAAATATTTGAGAACCTGTGGTATGTAACCCTGTTAGGGCCCTGGTTATTGAATAGGCACCAATGGAAAAAAAATTCCACTGCCACTATATGATTTTCTAGTAGCAGGTTTTCTTGCCTCATTTAGTATCTGCTGCATACTCTCATTAAAAAAAGGTACCTAAAGGTATCAGAATTAAGTCATCCAGACAGTCAAAGTTGTTTGAGACTGGAGTGCATCAAACATCCCTGGTCTTGTATGAGTAGAGCCAATCAGTGAAAATGTTTTTCGCAATTCCCCCTGACCAATTCTCTAAGAAAGGAGAAAGTACAGTTGTGTACACTTACCATAAATGTAGATGTTCGAGTGTATTCACTGTTGCAGTCATTACATTTGGGTTATCTGCTTGCAGGTAGCCCTCAGTCGGCCTGATTAACAAAGTCTTGGGTCTTGCGTTGGTTGCTGTCCCTTCTTCCATGACGTCAGGTCATTAGGGGTATAAAACATGCAGCTGACGCCATTACATCAGTTTTTCTTGCACCAGATGTCAGGTGCCCCCCTAATGGGGAGCAAATAAACATAAAAACACAAAGGTATACCTCCAACAAAAAGCAAATACACCAAAAAGGCTTTTATGCATATTAAAGGAAAGTAGAGGTATAACCAGAAGAAGTTAGGGGGCTGGAGGGAGGGTAACCAGGACTGCAACAATGAATACACTCGAACATCTACATTTATGGTAAGTGTACACAACTGTACTATGTTCTTCATGCTTCACTGTTGCAGTCATTACATTTGGGTAGATTCCCAAAGCTATGATTGGGAGGAGGAATTTAGATAGCATTAGGACCACCTATAAGGCCCTGCAAGACTGTGGTGGCGAAGCCAGCTCTGGATTAAGAGAAAATTGGCAAATGATAATGCTTGGTGAAAGTATGCACAGAACTCCAGGTAGCAGCTTTTACCCCTGGTAGGGACGCCTCTGAGAAAGGCTGTACAGGTAGATGCAGCCCTGGTGGAGTGAGGTCTGATCCCCTGGGGGATAGGTTTTCCATGGTGCTTATCACAGAAATGAATGCAATGGCCTATCCACTTAGAAATAGTTTGCTTTGAAATAGCCTTCCCCTCTGCCCCTGCAGCAAATGCCACCAGCAGTTTTTCAGATTTCCTTTGAGGTTTAGTCCTGTCCAAGTAGAATCTAAGTTGTTTGTGCACAGCTAAGGAATGCAGTATCCATTCCCCTTTGTTCTGTGGATTGGGAAAGAAGGTTAGCAAATGAATAGACTGATTAAGAGCCACACTGGATACCAACTTAGGCATGAAGGATGGATTGGTTCTGAGGGACACCCTGTCCGCATGAAAGATGATGAAAGGCTCCACTGCCATAAGGGCCTGTAATTCAGATACCCTTCTAGCTGAAGTGATTGCTAAAAGGAAAGCTATTTTCCAAGAAAGAAATTTTAAGTCTGCAGTAGCAGCTGGCTCAAAAGGAGGTAGAGTGAGTTTCTCCAAAACAAAGTTAAGGTCCCAGGCTGAGGTTGGAGCTCTCCTGGGTGGTCTCAAATTTTTGGCCCCTCTGAGGAACTGCTTGAGGAGTGGATGAGAGAAGAGGGGAGGTTCTGTGCTATAATGAGCTGAAATGGCTGAGGCATGGATTTTAATAGAAGAAAAAGACAGGCCCTTGTGAAGCATCTCAGTTAAGTATCGTAAAATATGAGGTAAATTGGTCGCTGCTGTGCTCATCCCTTGAGATTGGTTCCAGGCACAGAATCTCTTCCATTTTTCAGCATAAGATTTTCTACTACTAGGCCACCTTGCCTCTAAAATGATATCCATCACAGGTTTACTGAGAGATAGTAGAGGAGAGATTATGCAATTAGCCAGGCTGCAAGGTTCAGTGTTAGAAGCTGAGGGTGCAGAATCTGGTTCTCCTGCTGAGACAACAGAGAAGGAGTCTGAGGCAGGTGCCATGGGGATAACAGTGACACACTGCGCAGGATGGGGTACCAGTGTTGGCATGGCCAGTCTGGAGCAATCAAAATCATTCTTGGTTTTTCCTGTTTGATTTTTAGTAGTACTTTGGAAAGCAGAGGCAAAGGGGGGAAGGCATAGGCTGATAGGTTTTTCCAGATGAAGGACAGAGCATCCACTTTCCAGGCTTGCTTGTGGGGAGTCCTTGTGCAAAATTTGTCCAATTGGTAGTTCTGGGGAAGAGGCAAACAGGTCTATATCTGGGCTACCCCATTTGCTTGTCAACATGTTGAAAATCCTTGGTTCCAATTTCCACTCGTGTGGGTCCATGAGGTTTCTGCTTAGTCCATCTGCCAGTGTATTTAATTTTCCTGGCAGGAAATGAGCTTGCAGGTGCACTTGGTAGCTCAAGGCTGTGTTCCACAGTGCCATGGCTAATCTGCAGAGGGGGTAAGAATGTGTACCCCCCTGCTTGTTTATGTACCACATAACAGTGGTGTTGTCCGTCTTTAACATAAGTTGTCCTGGAAGAATGTAGTCCTTAAAGACGGTCAGAGCATTCTGTACAGCTAACATTTCTTTTTGATTGATATGCAGGTGCATTTGACTTGGGTTCCATTTGCCTGAATGCACTTCCCTGCCAGGTGAGCCCCCCATGCATAGTCTGATGTGTCTGTTGTTAGGGTTTGGGCGGCAGGGGGTGGTGTGAAAGATAGTCCCTTGTTTTGGTGGCAGGCCTCTGCCCACCAAAGGAATTCTAGGCGTAGGCAAGGTATGATAGGAATCATTGCTTCTAGATCCTGAGAATGTTGACACCATAGGCTTTTTAGATACCACTGTAGTTTACAAATATGCAGTCTTGCATATGGAATTAGAAGAATGCAGGACGCCATAAACCCCAAGGCTTGCAGTATTTGTCTTTCAGATAGCAGGGTTTTTGTGGCCACTTGTTTGAAGTAGGTTGACAAATTAATTTGTTTCTCTGGCGTGAGGTAAGCCATCTGGGAAGTTGTATTCAAGCTTGCTCCCAGGAGTATAATTTGATGACAGGGTACCAGGTGTGATTTATTTTCGTTTATGGTGTACCCCAGACAAGTTAGAACCCTTTTTACAAAGGCCAGATGATTCAAAAGTATGTCCTTTTCTGCCTGAATGAGACAATCGTCCAGGTATGGGTATATTTGAATATTTCTTTGCCTGCAAAATGCAATAACTGGAGCTAGGCACTTTGTGAATACCCTGGGCGCAGTAGATAAGCCAAAGGGCAGTGCAGAGAACTGATAGTGCGTGTAGCCTGCTTTGAAGTGTAGGTATCTTCTGCAAGATTCCCTGATTGGGATGTGCAGGTATGCTTCTTTTAAATCTAGTGTTACCAACCAGCCATCTTTGCCTAGCATAGGAAGTAATTGGTGAAGAGTCAGCATCTTGAATTTTGGAATTTCCAAAAAGGTGTTTAGAGTAGACAGGTCCAGGATAGGATGCCATGAATTGTCTTTTCTGGGTACCAGGAAAAGTCCTGAGTAGAAACCTTGTCCCTTTTCCTCTTCCGGTACCAGCTGAATAGCCCCCATGCTTAAGAGAGAAAGTACTTGTTTTTGGGCCTCTGGCCACCCGCTTGGTGTTGGCAAAGTGTGGAAGTGAAATCTGTATCCCTGGGACACTATATTTAAAACCCATTTGTCCTGGGTAATGACATCCCAGTTCTTTGCATGAAGAGCAATCTTTCCCCCCAAAGGGGCAGTCAGTTGATAAGTGCTTGGAAATTTTAAATGGAAGTCACTGAGACAGTTTACCATGGGGGGAGTCTTATTACTCCCAGATTTGGAAGTGGAGGCCCCCCACAGCTTAGTCATGTGTGTCTCCTGGGACTGAAACCTGGGGCTTTTGCTGTGTCTGGGTTTGGCTTGAGAAGACCTGGAAGGGGCTGGAAAAGACCAATTCTTAGAGGGCCAGTGCCTACTAAATCTAGGAGGCTGAACTTGTAAGAAATCTTTAACAGTTTGAATAGATTTAGCTGTATCTTCCATCTTTTTAAGAACTTCCTCAGCCTTGTTGCCAAACAGGCGGTCCTGATTTAACGGAGCAGCCAACAATTTAGCTTTAACATGATCAGGCAAGGACTACTCCTTTAGCCAAGCATGCCTTCTGAGCACAGACCCAGTAACAGCAGCCCTGTAAGAGGCCTCTAATGAATCAAAACCACATTGCAAAGTATGTTTTCCAACTTGTTCAGCAGACTGCATTAAATCCTGTAATTCTTTATTTTCCACATAGTCAGGAATCAACATCATTTTCTGTTTACGCAATCCAATAACATGTTGCCGATACTTTAACATATGAAAATGGCAGTTTAAAGCCCTAATGGCCAAGGTTGCAGAAGTGTAAACCTTCTTACCCCAACTATCCAGCGCCCTGGAGTTTCTATCAGAAGGGGTAGGGATTTTTAGCAGTAGAAGCCTTAATGCCCTTGGGTGAAATAGTCTCTGGATCTGCAATAGGATTTTTAAAAAGGAACTTGTGTGACTCAGGGACCCTGTAGTATCTGTCAGGTTTTCTGGGAGCAGGAGGCAAGGAATCAGGGGACAAACTAGATTCCGAAAAAGTATCAACAATGTCTAGTACAGGAGGAATAGCTAAAGGCCTATGCTGAGGTAGGAGTAGGAAATCCCTAAGCCTCTTTTTTGAATCAGAAAAATCCTGGCTTTCCCAGTGGAAATGCTCCCTTAGAGTATGCAAGGTTTCCCCAAAAGAAAAATCCTCTGGAGGGGAAGCAGAGGGAATGGAGCCCTCTGCATCAGAATCCTCATAAGTAGATAAGGGCAAATCCAGATCATCAGAAGAATCAGAAAAAACAGAATTCTGGACAGAAGATTCATAAACAACTTCAGTCCTAGGCCTCTTAGAAAGAGGGTCTGGCTACCCCTGATTAGAGTTGTTAAATCTTCAGCCATTCTTATCATTTGTTTTTTAGGCACAGAGGCTTGAGCATGTGGCCTGGGTGTCGTTTTTTTAGGCATGGTTCGAGATTTAGGCCCAAGTGAAGAAGGAGGCATCGGTCTAATATGCGAGTCCGTAGGCCTGAATACACCCTCAGAAGCCGGTGCCTGCACAGCGGCTCCGGACCCATCCAAAGTAGAGACATCCGCGGGTTCCATAGTTGAAGCATCTAGCGGCATACCGGACTCCAAATGGGTCTCAGTAGAGGCCTGCGAATCAGAAGTAGCGGGAATCAGGGGCTGCAAACGCACCTTACTGAGTACCGGCGAACTGGCGACTGGCTTAGGAGAAGTGTCGTCAGCAGTTTTGAACCTCAGCAGCCTGTCTCTGTCTTTGCGTTTTTTTTTTCGGAATCCCGGTAGTCGGATGGCTAACCAACGACATTTCTGGATAATTAAACAGAGAACCGAAATATTTAGAGGCGAAAATATACCGACGACGGATAATGTGCTGATTAAATAAAGCACAAAACCGACAGCAAGGTACGTCGTGGTCAGGGCCTAGGCAAGGAATACAGTAAGAATGAAAATGTTTATGAGGTATTTGCTTTCCACAAGTAATGCAATTATTAACTTTTACTGACATCGGAGAGGAGCAAGAAAAAGTTTCCCCAACAGGGTACTTAGCTTTAGTTGAAGACTTCAGTTCTGAAACTCGAAAACGAAAATTTCAGGAGTCGGCCGACTGGCACTTGCGAACTGCTTCTGCTTCGGGCACCGCACAGTAAGAAAGACTGATGTAATGGCATTGGCTGCATGTTTTATACCCCTGACGACCTGACGTCATGGAAGAAGGGACAGCAACCGACGCAGGACCCAAGACTTTGTTAATCAGGCCGACTGAGGGCTACCTGCAAGCAGATAACCCAAATGTAATGACTGCAACAGTGAAACACGAAGAACATCCGCTGTTGCCTGGACCAGAGGGGAGTCACCACAAAGATCTTTGAAGACTTCCTCTGAATCTTGAGAATGACTCTGTGTGTTAGTGAAAGGGCTGAAATGCATCTGTTCTCTCAGTCTACCTGTAAGAAGTCCAGGAACAGAATTGGGTTAGGTGTCTGTTTTGAACAGTCTATATTAAATCAGTGAACACTTAAAAAAAAGCGAAAGCTGATTTATCGACTCCATGTAAGTGAAAGCTTACAACGTCGAAAACTGAGAACAGCGATTTTTTTCACAGGGAAAAAAATTGCTGTTTCACAAAAGAAAAAAAAAACACAACTTTAAAACATTACATAAAGTGGGGGGCTTCGCCCTTCACCCCCCCCTACTTAAAATATACCAACTCTGAGATCACACTACAGTGACAAAATGGCAAAATAACGAAGGCGGCCAAGCAATTTCTTTCCCAGGGAAAAACTTTGCTTATATGCCGTTTCATGCTTTCAAGTTCGATCATATAATAGGGAACCATTTTGAAAGGAGATTAACAGATCTACTTAAGCCCCACCCCCACCCCCCACCCCATACACACTATTCCTATCCCTGGAAGACCCTCTCATGTAATTTCCAATAGTCTTGTTTAACTTGTCTGCCTTTACATGTTGCTCTGATGGAATGTAAGTCGCTCAGAAAATCAAGAAATGCTGAAGAGCTACCTCCCAGTTATCACAGCTAGCACAGAAGGAAAGACCTGGTTTCCCTCTGCTAGTTGAATTGCCATATTAATCTGATATTGCATGTAGTAACATGCAAGGGTCCCATACACCCCAGATAAAAGAAGAGAGCTACAGCAAGGATGACAGCTAGTATCCCTTTGACACAGATGTGCTTAGGCCTATAAGACATGCCCCATAAGCCGCACCATTCAAAACTGCTACCCATCAAAATCTGAGGTATTTGTTGGTAAAGACTGTGTTACGATATCAGAGGAAGAAAAGGAGACCTGAATTCTGAATTATGTGTAGTTTTCACCCACGCAGTACCTTTTTGATAAAGTGCAAAAGTAGAAGTTATGTACTCACCATAACGTTCCATCCGAGTAGGTACTTCATTTGTCTGCAACCTGTGGCTCTCGGATCAGACCTCGGATCCGACCGGCAGCTTTCCAAGCTTCAAGATCCGAGCTCCTAGCTCCTCCCCTCTACCCTTAATCCCCTGTCACCACCACACTACCTCAGATCGGTTTTGCTGTATCACCTGATAAACCTGTACAATAAAACAGGTTCAGTTATTCTCAAAGAATCAGATATGATTCCAGAAACCCGATACAGGTTAGGGGGATGGCAGGGGGGGATGGTTGCAGACAAATGAAGTACCTACTTAGAAGGAACGTTATGGTGAGTACATAACTTCTAAATCTGAAGTAGCTACTTCATTTGTTCTGCAACCTGTGGGACAGAGTCCCCAGCTACCTAAACAAAGAACCTGGGTGGCCTATGGAAGAATATTCCGAAGCACTGCTGAGCCAAAGGACGCCCTGCTTCTAGATATCATATCCAGCCTATAATGAGAAATAAACGTATGAGAAGACCAGGTGGCTGCTGAACATATGTCGTCCAATGGCATCCTGGACCAGAAGGCTGCAGAAGTTGCGATGGACAGTGTGGAATGTGCACGAATTTTTAATGGAGTTGTTTTGCCCGATGCCTTGTAAGCCTGAGAAATACATTGACAAATCCAATTAGCCAGTGTCACTTTGGAGATAGGTTTCCGCATAGTTGGAGGAGCAAAGGACACGAACTGTCTTTGGTCCTGTGCAGGTAAAAACGCAACTGTCTATGTACATCTAGTGTATGCAACATGTATTCTCCCTTATTTTGAAAATTCTTGAAAAACACTGGCAGATTGATAGTCTGATTGATATTTGCCACAGATGCCACTTTTGGTAAAAAGGACGGGTTAGTCCTGAGAGACACTCTGTCATTGTGAAAAATAAGGTAGGGAGGTTTCATACACAAAGCTTGGAGCTCTGAAACCCTTTTAGCAGAAGTTATGGCTACCAAGAATGCTGTTTTCTAGGACAGAAATTTAAGAGGTACAGAAGCTGCAGGCTCAAAAGGAGGTTTTGTCAAGGCTTGCAGAACAAAGGTTAAGTCCCAAGGGGGGATCACAGATTTCACAGGTGGCTTGAGAAGAAAAACACCACGCAAGAATGTCTTACACAATTTTGTAGACGCTAAGGACCCTAACCCATCTCCCACATGAAAATGGGATATTGCTGCCAACTGTACTTTCACCGTTGATGCACTGGCCCCTTGTTGAAATATCATGGACAAAAAATCCAAGACTGTAGGAATCGGAACAGTAAAAGGGTTGAGGCCCTGGCTGTTAGCCCAGATAGAAAATCGCTTCCACTTGCTATTATAGATTTTCCTGGTGGACGGTTTATGAGCCGCTACCAGAATAGTTTTCACTGGTGACGAGATGCCGGGAGTCCTAGCCATTAGTGGAACTGGATCAACCAAGCTGCGAGCTTGAGGTTTACCAGGTTCGGTGTTGGGCACCCTGCTGGGTGCGAGATCAGATCTGGAATGGGATGGGATCCAGGATTAAAGGGGTGGAGAGACTGTGAGACCGCAGGTATGGAAACCAGATTTGACGAGGCCAGAATGGGGCTATGAGGATAATTTTGCTCTCCAACCGTGCGGCTTTCTGAATGAACTTCGACATGATCGGAAGCGGGGGATAAGCATAGAGAAGACCAGGTGGCCAAGCATGAATCAGAGTGTCTCTGGGGCTCTCCCCTTCTGGGGGAAGAATTGCGAAGAACTCGCTGCATTCTGTGTTTTGGGGAGTAGCAAAGAGATCGCAGCGAGGCCAACCCCACTTGTGGAAAATCTCCTTCGCAACTTTCGGATTGAGAGACCACTCGTAAGGACTGAGAATTACTCGACTCAATTTGTCCGCCAGGATGCTGGATCGTCCTGGAATGTGCGTTGCTATCAGAAAGCGGTTGGTGGATATCGCCCATTCCCAAACTCTCATGGCTTCTCGACAAAGAGGGTAGGATCTGGTTCCCCCTTGTTTGTTTATATACCAGACCAATGACATATTGTCTGTCTGTATTGCAATCATTCCTAGAGGTAGAAGGTCTTGGAGAGCTTGCAAAGCTAGAAGCACCGCCCTCATCTCCAGAACATTTATGTGCAAGGCGGTCTCTGACAAGGTCCACGTACCTTGGATGGTTCTGCCCAAACAATGCCCCCCCCCCACCTTAGGCGAGAAGCATCCGTGGTTAACGTGGCCTGGGGAGGGGGAAGCACAAAAGGTCTCCCTTGCCTGAGTTCTGGGGAGTGAAGCCACCAAAGGAGGGATTCCCTGCAAACCCTGCTCAGGGGGATAGGAGTATTCAATGGATGGTGTAACAGTGACCATTGAACTTGGAGTGTCCACTGTAATATACGCATCCTTAGGCGAGCATGAGAGAGAGGCCGATAGCCGCTGCCATCGAGCCTAGTGCTCTCAGGACTAACTCCACCGGCGGAGCTTTCGTGCGAAGAAGAGCCATAACTTGAAGGGAGAGGCTGGACAGCCTGTCCGAAGTCAAGAAGGCCCGAGAAGATCGGGAGTCTAGTCTGGCTCCTATGAAATCTAATACTTGCACAGGATGAAGAAAAGACTTCGGTATGTTGACTGAAATTTCCAAACTGTCGACAAGAGACAGAACATAGTCCCTCGCGATGCAAAGTTGATGCCTGTTGGTTGCTGTGAGGAGCCAGTCGTCTAGGTACGGAAAGACCCTTATGCCCTGAAGCCTCAGGTGGGCCGTAACCACTGCCATGACTTTGGTGAACACCCTGGGGGCTGAGATGAGTCCCAACGGAAGGACCCTGAGCTGGTAATGACTGGCCCCTAGCCGGAAGCGGAGGAACCTCCTGGACCATCTGTCCATTAGAATGTGGTAGTACACGTCCTTGAGGTCTATCGAGCACATCCAGTCGTTCTCCTGCATTAAGGGGAGAATAGATTGTAGAGTGACCATCCGGAACTTTTCTTTGGGAACAAACATGTTCAGAGCGGACAAGTCTAGAATGGGCCTGAGGTCCCCCATCTTTTTTGGCACCAAAAAGAACCTTGAGTAGTAGCCCGATCCAAATTGGTCTGGGGGGACCCGCTGGATGGCTCCTTTTTCTAACAAATTTGATATCTCTACAGTCGCTGCCTCTCTGATTGGGTGGGACATCGGGGAGGCGACCACCTGAGGGAGGACGAAATAGGAAGGGAATGTTGTAGCCTCTGGATATAATCCGGAGCACCCATCGATCTTTCGTGATGGACTCCCACATTGACAGGTGCTTCATTAAACGCCCCCTGACTGCCTCCAGAGCTGGACAGTTGGGTAAGCCCTCAGGGCTGCTGCGCGGGTCTCTCGGAGAAAGGCTCCCTAGACCCGAAGTTATGCGGTCCCCCTCTGCCTCTGAGCCGGCGTCCACCCTGCCCCCCTCTGCCTCTGGAGGGCGTGGAGTCCGAAGCTGGATAGGATTGCTGAGACTTACGGAACCACAGCTTCTTTTGCCCCCTCTGATTCCTTGAGAAGGAACGTTGGGGGCTCGAGAATCTGACTCCGACGGCAGACAGCGTCTTCTCGCTTTGGACTAGTGTATCACGGACGGTCTTGCCAAAAAGCGAAGAGCTGTTGAAGGGTGTGTTCGCGAAGGACACCTTGAAAAGTTCTGCGAAATTACAAAGGCGGAGCCAGGCATGGCATCGCAAGACAACACCTGCCCCGCTGGCCCTTGCGGCTCCCTCTGTAGCATAAGACAGTAGCCACATGGACGTATTTGAGATGGACTTAAGAGTGGCCATACGAGTCGAGAACACGGTCTTGTCCTCGACCGACATGGACTCTGGTGCAGCTGCAGCGTATTCCTTAATCAAATCCCGTTGCAGCCTGATGACATGCGCCATATAATTCAGCACCCTCACAGAGAAGGTTGCTGAAGCAAAGGTCCGCTTCTCTATACGGTCCAGCGCCCGGGACTCCTTGTCCGGCGGGTGGACCGTGGAGCTCTCCTGGGAGAGTTCTCTCTTAGTGGCAGCAGCCACCAACATGGCATCAACTGGAGACCCTTTGGCCCAAGCCTGCCTATCTGAAGGGGGGCTAAGGATTTTATCCGGCCAGCGTGGAATTGGCTCCACAGTGTCGGGCTCCTTCCAAGCCCTGGTAGTCAGGAGGTCTACCAGGGGATGTGCCGGTGGGGACACCCAGGAGGTAGATGGGCCAGCTTCAAACACCTCCAGGAATACGGACTCATCCGAGGAAGGTTTTTGGGCAGACCACCCCCCCCCTAATACGCAACATTTCCATGATGTCTCCGAAGGAGACATCCTCGGGGGATGACCTTGGAGAACCTTCCCTTTCCTCTAAGTCCGTATCTGTGGTGACGGACTCGGGGGAGTCCATGTGCCTCCTTTTACACGTCCGTTTACGAGGCACCTCTTCTGCGGGACTATCAGAAGAGGGCTCGTCAACAGCCTCTTGTTCCTCTGAGGGAACCAACAGGAGGGTCTGAGCAGGCTGTCCCGATGGAAGGATGATAGAAGGTAGACCCGTATGCAGTGAGGGAGCGGAAGGATCCAAAGCCCGGGTCGGGGACCTGGAAGACCTCGACAGTACCCTCTCCACTACCTCGAACGCCGAGGGAGAACTACTCTCTTCCGGCCCCGAGAGCAGTCTTCTCGGCTCCGAGATAGGGATCGGGGTTGGAGCCGAAGCCGTCGGATCAGAGAGGGAGGTGCTCTCCGACATAGGGGGCGCCGAAGAGGCACCCGCTCCCACGGATCCGACGTCCGGCCCACGGCCCCGAGAACTTGGATCAGAGATGCTCGAGGGTATGGTCGGCGTCGAGAAGGCTTGGGCCACCGGCGCCGACAAAACCCCGGCTCCGAAAGGGCCTGGATCCGAAGACTCCAAAACCCGGATCTGGGTTGAAGAAGGAGAAATCGGGGCAAATATTGAAGCTGCACTCCCCCCTGGGGGGGGGGAGGCAAGTGCACCCCCATCTGCATTTGGGTCTGCAGAAACCGACGCATCATCCTGTCCATATCGGCGTCGGACAGAGACCTAGTAGATCGAGAGGAGGTCGTAGAGGCGGGCCTGGAAGGCCGCCTCGACGACCTCGAGGGTGATCGAAGCTCCTCCTCCGGCGAGAAACAAGGGGATCGGAGCCGAGAAGGAGAAGATCCGGACACCCTCAGGGGCGATTTAGCAGTCTTCGATGGAGGAGCCGAGGGGTGAGGCTCGTCTCGTCTCATGTCGGTGTTTCTCCCTGTGCTTTTCCCTAGAAGGAGAAGACTGAACTTCCCTCGTACTCAAGGCAACAGTGGGGGGTTGAGTCCCAGCCTGAGTCGAGGGAGTCAAGGGTGCCGAAGCTACCTGGGCAGCCTGCACCTTAGAGGGAGAGGAGGAAGAGGCCTCCTCCGGGGGAAGCAATCCCGCCAGAATAAGCCTGTTCCTCCTGTCCCTCACAGCCCGGGGGTTGAAGGCTGCGCAAACCTGGCAGTCTGAAGACAAATGGGCAACCCACAGGCATATAAACACACTGAGTGTGGCCATCAGCTGGGGAAAGCTTATGGCCACACCCAGTGCACTCAGGAAAAAAAAAACTTATGGCCTTCGGCCATTTTACCAACACACGCACTCACACGCCCAAACACCTAGGGGAGGATAACTAAACACCAAAGCACCAATCCCGAAAATAAAAAAGGGCGGAGAAACACTCTCTCAACACATACACTTTTAAATTAGTCGAAATTTAAGAAAAAATCACTTCCCTGCTACTAAAGCTCAGGAGCTCTTCTCAAGTTGCTTGTGATCAAGCCGCGGCAAAAATGATCTGGGGTAGTGTGGTGGTGACAGGGGATTATGGGTAGAGGGGAGGAGCTAGGAGCTCGGATCTTGAAGCTTGGAAAGCTGCCGGTCGGATCCGATGTCGGATCCGAGACCCACAGGTTGCAGAACAAATGAAGTAGCTACTTCAGATCTGGATGATTATACTGTAATGTTGGGTCCTCATAAACCCTAATAACTCAGTCCTGGAAGGAGGAGTCGTAAAGGGGTTTTGAATATTTTTCTGAAGCCCCAGACTGGTGAGGAAGGAGATAATCCACGTTAAAGACTTAAGAACTTTGGGAAAAAACTCCGCAAATAAAAGTTGCATACATAAATACATAAGAGAAAATCCAAAAAGGGTTATTCCACAGGCCAGGCTCTTTGTAAACACTCAAAGCTATGGATAATTCAAAAGGTAATGCAAAGAACTGATACTGTGACCTAGACATACAATAATCTGAGGGAAAAAAAAAGATCTAGAACTTGTCTCCAGCTAAATTATTTCTTTGGAATCAGAAAAAATCTGAAAGAAATACCACTGCCTTGTGCCCTAAAGGCACTGGATTTATTATTCACAGGGTTAGCATGTAAGCATGTGATTGCCAACTGTGAGACTTGTGGTCCTGAGTCTAGGGCAGAGTTAGAAATATATTGGCAGGAAGGGAAGAAGAGGGGGACAATTCAGATATAGTAATTCTAAAAATGTAGACTGCCCACGTTTCTGAAAAGATCCCTGGATTTTGTAAATATGAATCCCTCCTGCCACTTCTTTGTGTTGTGTTTGCCAAGGAATGTTCAGACTGTTTTCTGAAAAAAGGAGAGGTCTATCTTATTTATAATGGGGACCTGAAAAAGTCTGTTAATCCCTGAACTAATTTCCCTCTTTCATCATAATCCTTGAACTCATTTCCATCTTTCACTATATTATCTGAGGACTGGAGTAGCAAAAGGACCAAACTTAACTTCTTTATCTGAAGCAGAGTTCAGAATCTCAGATTTAACCTTGTGGAACCTTTGGTTATGTATCCAGCATACGTCTTTAGAACAGCAGTAGTAAAATGGTCCTAGACGCAGTATCTGCACAAGCATACAGTTTTTAGGGAATGTTTAAAGACCTGATGACTATTAAAATAATGGGACTCAGAAAGGATTTAACTTCTGAAGGCAGATTAGAAGTGTATTCCCTTAAAAGTTTCAGCACAACGTAACAAAAGTAAAGTCGCGTACACTTACCATAAATGTAGATGTTCGGGTGTATTCACTGTTGCAGTCACCACACTTGGGTTATCTGCCTGCAGGTAGCCCTCAGTCGGCCCAATTACCAGAGTCTTGGCATTTCTGCATCGGATGCTGTCGCCTCTTCCATGACATCAGGTCGTCAGGGGTATAAAACATGCAGCAGATGCCATGACATCAGTTTTTCTTGCCCAAGATGTCAGGAACCCCCAAAATAGGAAGCAATTACATGGTGTGGAACACCTCCAGTAAAAAGTAAATACCATTTCCATAAGATATGGCCAAAAAAGAGGATAGGTAGAAAGCATAGAAAAGTCAAGGGGCTGGAGGGAGGGTAACCAGGACTGCAACAGTGAATACACTCTAACATCTACATTTATGGTAAGTGTACACAAGTGTACTATGTTCTTCATGTTTCACTGTTGCAGTCATCACAGTTGGGTTGATTCCCAAAGCTGAGGAAGGGTGGAGGCAGTCAAGAAGTATTAGGGCTGGCTAGCAGGCCTTGTAAGACTGCTGTGGTAAATCCAGCTCTGGATTTAGAAAAGATAGGTAAGTGGTAATGCTTGTTGAAGGTGTGTACAGAACTCCAGATTGCAACTTGCAGGATGACCCTGGTAGGGAAACCCTTGAGAAATGCTGTAGAGGTTGTGGTAGCCCTAGTGGAATGAGTTCTGATCCCCTGTGGGATAGGTTTTCCATGGTGTTTGTAGCAGAAATGGATGCAGTGTGCTATCCATTTGGAAATGGTTTGCTTTGAAATGGCCTTGCGCTCTGCCCCTGTAGCAAAGCTGACTAGCAGCTGGTCAGATTTTCTGAAAGGCTTAGTCCTGTCTAGGTAGAACCTGAGCTGTCTGTGCACATCCAAGGAGTCCAGGATCCTTTCCCCTTTATTCTGAGGATTAGGAAAAAAGGTTGGTAAATGGATGGATTGGTTTAAAGCCACACTGGATACCACCTTGGGCATAAATGATGGGTTAGTCCTGACAGAAACCCTGTCCGCATGGAAGATAATAAGAAGTTATGTACCTACCATAACGTTCTGTTAGTTGTCTTCTTCTCGCCTTCTTTCTTGCTGGATGGGTTCGGAGCCGATCCTCGGCTCCGACTCGGCCTTATACTAAAGCTCAAGAGCTATTTACCGGCTCGAGGCACTCCCCCTATCCCACAATGCCAGGCGTCAAATACCCAGATCTCGTTTGGTATAGCTAACACCATGGAGACACCCTGTCCCTACTATAAAGTTTACCTATAGTGGTAAGAACTGAGGAGGACATAACCTAGAAAACAGTCAAGCAAAGGAATAAGGCTTCAGAAGGATTCATCTTGGTCTGTCCAGGCTAGGGGGATGGCGGGTGGGACGCAAGAAAGAAGGCGAGAAGAAGACAACTAACATGGAACGTTATGGTAGGTACATAACTTCTTAATGTTAAGTTGTCAATCTCGCCTTCATTCTTGCTGGATGGGACAGTGTCCCTAGCACCTTAGCCCTGGGTAGCTCATCGGAACAGACTCTTGAGCACAGTGGAACCAAACTCAGCCCGACTCCTGGAGGTCATATCCAACTTGTAATGAGAAATAAAGGTATGAGGAGTGGCCCATGTGGCTGCAGCACAAATAGATTCCATTGGAAGTCTTGCTTGAAAAGCTACTGATGTAGCTAACGCCCTGGTGGAATGAGCTTTTGGCTTTGTAGGGAGTTCTTTATGTCTTAGTTGGTAGATGAAGGAAATGATAGAGGCCAACCATCTAGATAAAGATACTTTAGACACTGGCAGGCCCTGCTTGCCCTCAGCATAGGACAGGAAGAGTTGGTCCGACTTCCTAGTTTGTTTTGTCCTATCTAAATAGAAACGTAATTGCCTGAGAACATCCAAATAATGCAGCTTTTGTTCAGCTCTGTTTGAATAGTTAGGAAAAAAGACAGGAAGATCAATGGCCTGATTCAGGTTTGTCTCAGAAGAAATCTTAGGTAAAAAGGAGGGATTAGTTCTGAGTGAAACTCTATCTTTGTGAAAAACAAGATAGGGAGGACGAATACAGAGGGCCTGAAGTTCCGATACTCTTCTAGCTGAGGTGATAGCTACTAAGAAGAGAGTCTTCCAGGAGAGCAATTTTAAGGAACAGGTGGCCGCAGGTTCAAAAGGAGGGAGAATCAGGGATGTTAATATCAGATTCAAATCCCACGGGGACAGGGGATCTCTAACCGGAGGCCTCAGCAAAACAGTCCCTTTAAGAAAGGCTTTACAAAGTTTATGGGACATGATGCTGGTCTCTGACAGGCCAGAGTGAAAATTAGCGATAGCAGCCAATTGGACTCTAATGGTGGCAGAAGAGGAGCCCGCTTGAAAAAGCTCTGCCAAAAAATCCAGAACACTGTGGACAGGGGCCGTAAAAGGATCTATATTTCTGGCCTCCGTCCAGAAGGAGAAACGTCTCCACTTACTAGCATAGGTTTTTCTGGTAGTAGATTTGTGTGAAGAAAGGATGACTTCACGCACTGGCTGAGAAATATGCGGAAGCCTGGCTAGGGTTGGAAGTGGAGCAACCAAGCTGTGAGGTTGAGAGATTGAAGGGATTGGTGCAGCCCGCCCGACTGATGGACCAACAGGTCTGGCACTGGGTCCAGACTCCAGGGCTGCTCCAGTAGGTGACGATGCAGGAATGGGAACCAAATTTGTCGAGGCCAGTAAGGGGCAATGAGGATCATCCTGGAACCCAAAGCAGTCGCTTTCTGAATCAGTTTGGGAATTAAGGGAAAAGGCGGAAATGCATATAGGAGACCCCGGGGCCAATCGTATACCAGAGCGTCTCTGAGGGAATGGCCGGGGAGGGGAAAAAGAGTGAAGAAATCTTCGCACTTGCTGTTGAGAGGGGTTGCAAAAAGGTCGCAGCAAGGTTGACCCCATCTGCGGAAAATCTTGTCCGCTACTAACTGACTGAGAGACCACTCGTGAGGCATGAGAATGGCTCTGCTTAGCCTGTCTGCTATGATGTTGGACTTTCCAGGGATGTGCGTTGCTATCAGAAACCGTTGGGAAGAGATCGCCCACTGCCAGAGTCTGAGTGTTTCTCGACATAAGGGATAGGACCTGGTTCCGCCCTGCTTGTTGATGTACCACACTACAGACATATTGTCCGTCTGAACTGCAATAGTCCCGGTAGGTAGAGAGTCCTGAAGAGCTTGCAACGCTAAAAGTACCGCTCTCATCTCCAAGACATTTATGTGCAGGTGGTATTCTAGGGGTTGCCAAGAGCCCTGGACAGTCCTGCCCAAAAAATGCCCCCCCTACCCGATCAGGGAGGCATCTGCGGTCACCGTGGCAACAGGAGGAAGAACAAACTGTCTGCCCAGGAGAACTGGAGGGGAGACCATCCACCAAGCCAGGTGGTCTTTGCATGTTTGAGTGATTATTATCCTGTGGGACATTGGAAGTTGTTGAAAGGACCATTGGGTAAACAGCATCCACTGGAGGATCCGCATGTGAAAACGAGCCAGGGGGACTAAAATGATCGCTGCTGCCATGAGACCCAATGTCTTTAGTACAAATCTGGCCTGAATCGTCTTGCACTGTAGTAGGATCTGTACATGTCGGCGAATGTCTGATACTCTGTCTGGAGGAGGTTTTGCAGAAAGATCTTTTGTATTTAATTCTGCGCCTATAAAGGTTATAGACTGACAAGGCGACAATGCAGACTTTTCGAAATTTATTGATATACCTAGCTCGGAGCAAGTCTGAATGGTATAAGTCCCTGGCTCGCAATAGCTGATGCCTGGTAGAAGCAGTAAGGAGCCAGTCGTCTAGATATGGAAACACCTGGAATCCCCATAGTCTCAGGTGAGCCGTAACCACTGCCATGCATTTGGTGAACACCCTGGGGGCTGTGGTGAGCCCAAAGGGCAGGGCTCTGAATTGATAGTGACTGGCTCCCAGCCAGAAGCGGAGAAACCTTCTGGAACGCCTGTCCATTTTTATATGGTAGTATGCATCCTGAAGGTCTATGGAGCACATCCAATTGTCCTGACCCAAGAAGGGTAGAATGGACTGGAGCGTGACCATCCGGAACTTCATTCTTTGAACAGACTTGTTTAATCTGCTGAGATCCAAAATGGGTCTCCAGTCCCCTGTCTTTTTTGGTACCAAAAAGTACCTTGAGTAAATTCCGGATCCTTGCTGGTCTGCTGGGACTGGCTGGATGGCTCTTTTTGTTAGCAGTTTTGAAATTTCTAGAACTGCTTGATCCCTTAGACCGGGTGGGACATCTGGAAGGGATCTGTTTGTTTTTACAGGTGTGCGGACGAAGGGAATTTTGTAACCTTCAGATATGATAGACTGTACCAATCGGTCTTGAGTGAGGAGTTGCCAGGCTTCTGGGTACAGTGACAATCTTCCCCTGACTGCCTCCCAAGGTGGACAGTCGGGCAGCCCCTCAGGGGTGCTGGAAGGGTTTGTCAGAGAAAGATTCTCTGCTACCCTGATTTTGCGGACCCCCTCTGCCCCTAGGACAGCGTCTATTATTGTTTCCTCCTCTGCCCCTGGAGGAAAAATCACCACGTGTGTCAGGCACGACTCTCTGGGGTTTACGAAACCACATTTTTCCACTCTTCTGACCTTTGGGAAATGGTCCGGAGGGAGTAGAAAAACGGACTCCCACGGCAGAGAGAGTCTTGCCTTCCTGCTCACACCTGGTAAGTGTATCCTTCACCTGTGGTCCAAACAAAGCCGAACCATCGAAGGGGGTATTTGTGAAGGACGCCTTAAAAGGGTCAGCAAAGTTACGTAACCGCATCCAGGCGTGTCTTCTCAAAGTCACGCCTGTACCTGCGGCCCTACTCACACCATCGGCCGCATAAGAAATGAGCCGCATGGAGGAGTTTACTATGGAACTTAAGGTCACCAGCTGGGAGTTAACCATATCCTGAGACCCCGCAGCCAATGGATCCTGAAGGGTATCACCCAGTTCTTTGAGAAGTTCCCTCTGAAGTCGGGTGAAATGGCACAGATAATTCAGCGACCGCATAGCAAAGGTCACTGAAGAGAACATCCACTTCCCGTACCTGTCCATTGTCCTAGACTCTTTATTAGGAGGATGTACAGGCACCGAAGGGTCAGCCAACTCCTTCTTAGTGGCCGCTGCCACCACCATGGCATCAAATGGGACCCCCTTAGTTAGAAACTGTTTATCCGATGAGGCTGTAATAAATTTAGCGGGCCTACGGGGAGTTGGTTCAACTGAGTCCGGGGCTATCCACGCCTTCTGAGCAACCACTTCCATGTGCGGGTCAAAAGGCGGAGACACCCAGGAGGTGGAAGGGTGAGAACCAAATGCGTCCAGGTACACCAACTCGTCCTCGGAAGGTTTAAGGGCAGTCCAACTCCCCCTCTGCTTAAGGATCTCCAGGATGTCTGAAAAGGAGACATCCTCAGAGGGGGACCTTGGGGACCCTTCCGAATCCTCCAAGTCGGTGTCAGATGTGACTGACTCGGGGGAGTCAACATGTTTCCTCTTGCATGTTTTCTTCCGAGGTGGCTCCTCCGAATGATCAGGGGAGGTCTCGGAAGAGGAAGATACCCCCAGTGGGGCGACCTGGAACGTTTGTTCTCCACGCTTGGGGTCCGGAGGGTGGACAGAGACCGAAGCAGGCACCATGGGGGGAGGAGCCGAAGGGGCCGATCGTGGATCCGCCCCAGGAGTCAAAACGCTCCTCATGACCTCGAAGGCGCCCCTATCAGGCAGAGAGGAAGGTCCCAGCTCCGAAGAGATGAGAACCCCTCCCGGCACCGAGAGTGACAGGTCCGAGACCGATGTCGGGGCCGAGCTCACCTGCGCCGAGGCACCGAGAGGGAGAACGGGTTCGGACAAGGGTCCGATACCACTCGCCCCCTCGGAGCCGATGAGAGAGTCTCGACGCCCGGATCCCTCCATGGATGGAACCAATGAAGAGATCGGAGCCGACAAGGGAGCCGAAATGTGTGGTATCGGCTCCGACGATTCGAGCCCCAACGAGCTCTGGCTCCGAGCACAGTGGTAGAGTCGGAGGAGGAACTGATGAAGATACAGGGATAGCCGCAGTCTGTTGAGAAGGGCTAGTCAACATTTGGGCCAGTGCCTGCGACTTTAATAGTCAACTGACCACCCTCTTGAGGTCGTGATCAGACAGCCTGGAGGACCCGAGAGGAGTGGGACCTATTGCTCCACTCCGACTGTAGTAACGGAGACCTCGCAGCCGAACAAACAGACTCCAAAGAGGGAGACTTCGAGCGTTTTCGGCTCACAGAAGGCTCCGAAAGTAAGGCCAACTGAGGTCTCGAAGTGTCGGTTCCAGCCGGAACTGACGAGGAGGCAGAAGCTCCGCTCGGCGACGGCTCCAAACAGGGAGCCGAAGTCTTAGCGGGCTTGGAGGGTTTACATGACGAGGGCTTGGTTGGGGACCCTTCAGGCTTAAGCAAGCCCCTCAAAATAAGTTTGTTCCTACGCTCCTGCAGGACTCTCGGACTGAAGGCATGACAGATCGCACAAGAGTCCTGCAGGTGATGGGGGCCCAAACAGTATACACAAGAAGTGTGACCGTCTGTCAGAGACATCTTCTGACAGCACGAGTCACACTTCTTGAAACCTGAAACCTTAGTATCCTTAGACATAATGAAAAATAGAAAAAAGGATACCAACGGAACAGGTAACTAGTGCTTTAAACACCACATATACACACACACACACACACACACACACACACACACACACACACTAGTAAAAAACTAACAACACTACAATATAATAGTAATACAATAATACTATTAAAATTTTCTAACTATCACTATCAAGTATAAAATCTATAAAAAGGTAGTAGAAAGGAATAAAAAAAACACTACTGATTATATCAACGCTACCCTAACGGGTGGGGGAGGGGGGGGACTCTGAAAAACGATAGAAAGAGAGTTTTTAAAGGGTGGTTTCTCAAGGGTTTAGAAGGGAAACACTAAGAGACAAAAACTAACAAGAAAAAAACGATATATATATATATATATATATATATATATATATATATATATATATATATATATATATATATATATATATATATATATATATATAATAAAACAGTAGAAAAGAGTAATATAACCTGGAGCCGGTAAAATTGCAACCTCGTAGCTGAAGTGGCAAACGAGATCTGGGTATCTGACGCCTAGCACTGTGGGATAGGGGGAGTGCCTCGAGCCGGTAAATAGCTCTCGAGCTTTAGTATAAGGCAGAGTCGGAGCCGAGGATCGGCTCTGAACCCATCCAGCAAGAATGAAGGCGAGATTGACAACTTAACATTGAAGGGTTCCACCGCCATAAGGGCCTGTAACTCAGACACTCTTCTTGCTGAAGTGATGGTTAGAAGTAAGGCTGTTTTCCAATGATGGCTAGAAGTAATGCCGTTTTCCAAGAGAGGAATTTTAACTCTGCTGTAGCAGCAGGCTCAAAAGGGGGAAGCGTGAGCTTTTCTAGTACAAAATTAAGGTCCCAGGCAGGAGTGGGAGCTCTCCTTGGGAGTCTCAAATTGTTAGCGCCTCTCAGGAACTGTTTGATCAGAGGGTGAGAGAAGAGGGGTGGCTCAGTATTGTAATGAGCTGAGATGGCAGAGGCATGAATCTTAATCTATTCGGGTTGAGTGAAAGGGAGTCCCTTGTGGTTGCAAGCCTCTACCCACCAAAGGAACTCTGTCCTTAGGCAAGGAATAATAGGAATCACTGTTTCCAGGTCCTGAGAATGTTGACACCAGAGACTTTTCAAGTAGCATTGAAGTTTCCTCATATGCAGTCTTGCACATGGTATTAGGAGAATGCATGACGCCATGAACCCTAGGGCTTGCAGTATTTTTCTTGCAGATGGCTGGGTTTGGGTGGCCAGTAGTTTGAAGTAATTTGTCAAATAAACCTGCTTTTCTGGAGTGAGGAATGCCATCTGGGAAGTTGTGTTCAAGCTTGCTCCCAGGAATACAATATTTTGGCTGGGTACCAGCTGTGATTTCTTTTCGTTGATGGTATACCCCTGAGAAGTTAGGAGTCTCTTTACAAACGTCAGATGCTGAAGTAGCAATTCCTGACTGTCTGCCTGATTCAGGCAATCGTCCAAGTATGGGTAAATTTGAATATTTTTCTGCCTGTAGTATGCAATGGCTGGAGCCAGGCATTTTGTGAATACCCTGGGCGCAGTAGATGAGCCAAAGGGAAGTGCAGAGAACTGATAGTGCATAGAGCCTGCCCTGAAACGTAGATATTTCCTGCAAGATTCTCTTATGTGGATGTACAGAAAACCTTCTTTTAAGTCTAGGGTAACCAGCCAGGAGTTCTTAGCTAGCAAAGGAAGCAGCTGCTGGAGTGTAAGCATTTTGAATTTTGGTACCATCAGGAAGGTGTTTAAGAACTGACAGATCCAGGACAGGGCGCCAGGAGTTCTCTTTTCTGGGCACCAAGAACAGTCTGGAGTAGAAACCCTGTCCACTTTGTTCTGAGGGAACAGGTTGAATAGCCCCTAATACTGAGAAGAGAAAGTACTTGCTTTTGGGCCTCTGCCTACTGGTTTGGAGGAAGGTCTGGCAATCCGCTTGGGGTTGGCAATGAGTGGAAGTAGAATCTGTATCCCTGGGATACAATGTTTAAGACCCATTGGTTATGGGTAATATATTCCCAGTTTTTTGCCTGCAGGGCAAGTTTTCCTCCTAGGGGTGCAAGTACTTTGGCATGGCTGGGAAGGATGAAGGACAAGTCACTGTGAACTTTTTCCATAATGGGGTGGCTTACCACTTCCTGTTTTTGAGGTGGGAGCACTCCATTGTTTAGATACGTGCATACCCTGAGACTGTAGTCTTTGTGGTCTGTTGCCCCTAGGTTTGGACTGAGAAGGTTTGGGAGGGACTGGAAAGAACCAGTTTTTTGAAGGCCGATGTCTACTGAATCTAGGTGGCTGTACCTGTAAGAAATCTTTAACAGTTTGCATAGATTTAGCTTTTTCCTCCGTCTTTTTTAAGAACTTCTTCTGCTTGCGTGCCAAACAAACATTCTTGGTTTAATGGAACATCTAGTAATTTTGCTTCGACATGGTCTGGCAAGATTTGTTCCTTCAGCCAAGTATGTCTTCTCAGAACAGACCCAGTGACAACAGCCCTGCAAGATGCTTCTAAGGCATCAAAACCACACTGCAAAGTATGTTTACCAACTTGGTTTGCAGAATGCAATAACTCTTGTAAATCTTTATTTTCTGCACAATCAGGAATCAACAACATTTTTTGTTTAATTAGTTCCATAATATGCTGCTGGTTCTTCAACATGTGAAACTGGCAATTCAAAGCCCTGATGGCAAGAGTTGCAGAGGTATACACCTTCTTACGCCATCTGTCTAAAGCCCTAGAATCCCTGTTCCCTGTCCGAAGGGGTAAGGTTTTTGGCTGTAGTAACCTTAATACCTTTAGGTCCCTGAGAAATGGTCTCTGGATTCGCAATGGGATTTTTAAAGAGAAATTTGTGAGAGTCAGGTACTCTGTAGTACCCGTCAGGCTTTCTAGGAGCTGGTGGGAAATTATCAGGGGTAAGACTGGACTCCATGAAGACATCATCTACAATATCCAGGACAGGAGGTATAGCTAGAGGCCTGTGCTGAGGCAAGTCTACAAATTCCCCGAGTCTCTTTTTGGACTGTGGGTAGTCCTGGCATTCCCAGCGGAAATGCTCTCTTAGGGTATGCAAGGTTTCACCAAAAGAAAAGTCCTCTGGGGGGGGGAGCCAGAGGGGATGGAATCCTCTGCATCTGAATCCTGATAGGTACATAAGGGTATGTCCTGGTAATCAGAGGGGCCAGAGTCATCGGACTCATGGTCTGTAGAATCAGAAGGAAAATCAATTCTTTGTCTTTTAGAGGGGGAAGGCTGGCTTCCCCTAATTAAAGTAATATGGTCTTCAGCCATTCTAAGCATTTGTTTCTGTGGCATGGGATCTTGAGAATGTGCTTTGGTAGTCTGTTTTCTAGGCGTAGTGCAAACTCTGGGCCTGAGAAATTCTGTAGTTTTAGTCAGAAATGAAGTAGTCTGTTTAATAGGAACATCAGAAGGTCTGAATACACCCACAGAAGCCGGTGCCTGCACAGCGGCTCCGGACACATCCAAGGTAGAGACATCCGTAGGTTCCACAGTCAAAGAAGCATCTCGCGGCATACCAGACTCCGAATGGGTCTCAGTACAGTGCTGCGAATCTGCAGAAGTGGGTATCAGGGGCTGTGAAAGTGCCTCACTGAGTACCAGTGGACTGGCGACTAGCTTAACAGAAGCATCGTCGGCAGTTTTGGAGCTATGTGGTCTGTCCCTGTCTTTATCCTTATGTTTTTTTCAGAAGATCGGTAGTCGGATGGCTTATCGAAGCCATTTCGGAATATGGAGAACAAGAGCAAAAGAATATAGTGAAAAAAGAAAGCATGACGACAAATAATTTGGGTGTTGAACAAGGCACAAAACCGACAGTGAGGAACGTCGTGGTCTGGACCTAAACAGGTGATGCAGTAAGAATGAAAATCTCTGTGAGGTATTTGCTTTCCACAGGCAAGACAATTGTTAACTTTTTCTGACATCAGTTAGAGCAAGAAAAAAGGATCCCCAACTGGGTACTTTACTTTACAAGACTTCAGGTTTGAAACTCGAAAAACGAAAATTTCAGGTAGCGGCCGACCGGCACTTGCAAAATGCTTCTGCTTCGGGCTCCTGCATGGCAAGAAAAGCTGACGTTTTATACCTCTGGCGACCTGACGTCATGGAAGAGGTGACAGCATCCGAAGCAGAAATCCCAAGACTCTGGTATTTGGGCCAACTGAGGGCTACCTGCAGGCAGATAACCCAAGTGTGATGACTGCAACAGTGAAACACGAAGAACATCTTCCACATGTTCTTAGTAACAGAGAATTCTAAAAGCCAAGAGGGCTGTAGAGAAAATTCTCTTCGAAATCTGTCAAACATCTTAACATTTTTATTACCTAGAGATGGGTTAGAACTCACCAAAAGTCTACCGCCAGTTGTCGCTGATGTGGAATGGCTGCAGGATCAGAATGAAGGTGAGAAAACAAGAATTTGTTAGCCTGGGATATTATAAAGTCTATCTGCCTGTTTAGGCACTGAAGATTTGGAATCAGGATTATTGCAGGCAGCATGAAAGACATTCTGCAAGGCAAACAGGAGGAATAGGAGCAACATGTGGGACCTCCACTTGTAATGACTCTGAACATCTCTTCATTTGGGGGGGGGGGCTCCACTTGTTCCCATAAAAATACCTCATTCATCCTGGAAACACACTCAGGAAAAAGAAAATTCCTCCAAGGGAAATGGAAAGTGTGTGCTTTCTCCAGAATCAGAGTCTTGGCCTTGGGAATCCACAGGAGAGGGAACTCTGCTCCATCAATGTTGGATTCTTCTGAATGACTTTCTGTATCACAACTGTGCTTAGGTAAGGATTTTTGAATTCCAGGACTGTCTACTTACAATAAACTCCTGGCTAAGGTAATAATTTCATCTTTATGGATTATAAGTGTATCCTTAGATAAACCATTTCTAACCTTTTATTTCTTTTTTCTAGGTAAAGTATCCCTGGAAGAAGACCAACTGGGGGAAAGCTCTTTATTCCACACAAGAGATCTCTTTCACTGGCTAGCCTGAGAAGAAATTCCTGGAACATCTCTCAGACCCAAAAAGGAAGATAGTTCTCCCATGCCCTTATCAGACACTGGAACAGCAACAAAGGATGTGTTTGACCCACACACACATACACAGTTTGTGATGGCAGAAGAAACACCAGAGGAAAGAGGAACTTGGTGGGACCAGCAGAAGTGGTAAGGAACAAGGTATGGCCAACTACAGGTTCTCCCACTAGTATGAGTGAGCCTGCAGTGACTGCAAAGACTCACTTTTAGTAAGTTTTTTTTATTTTTTTTAGGTACAGCAGAAGAGCCAGCAGGACAAGAGTGAGTATCTATGTTGTGACAAAGGAAGAAGCTTAACTGCTGGCATGCAGCGCTGGAAAGCGTCAGTCAGGTGAGTTGCCACAGTGATCACAAATAGCAGACATGCACATTTATTCTTCCTTCCCCTGACAGTCCCAAAAACAAAGTAAATGCCCATACAGTACATAAAATTCTTAACTGAACAGTAGTTCCTTTCTCTACACCACTGCAACTGACAAGAAAAACTAACATGTCCCATCACACCAGGAAGGGCTGGATGATTACAGAAAGGTAAGACTGGACAGAGACAGAGGAACAGAACTGATCAGTATCTGACAATTGAGCAATTATGAGACCAATGACTTAATGGACCGTTTCAGACACACCCAAGACCACTGTGCTTCAAGAACTAAAGTACTGCTGTTAAATTCAGATAAAAACAGTACGTAAACAGGAAACAATACAGGTAGAATGGGTCATGTGAAACTGCCCTGCAGGTGCATATAAAATGAGATTTATTGTGTAAGGGTCTTTACAAAGAAATACAACTACAGGGCTAAGTGCAACAGCGGCAGTGAGAACTGCACATGAAATTCTTACAGTGGATATGTGTGGACAATCATTACTCATCACCTAAAGCAAAACATTTAATAGAACTTGTTCAGGTGTAAAGCCCACTCGGCTGGGGTGCCTCTGTCTGAGTTCTGTCATCCCTCCCTGGGTGGGGGTTTCTTTTTCTTCCGTTTCTCCCACATCCCAAAGACATGCTGCAGGTGGATTGGAAAAGCCGAAGAAGAAGAAGAAGAAGTTCAGGTGTAAAGCCCAAACAACAAAAAAGCCAAAAAAACTGAAATCATAAATAATTAAAATATTTCAAAGGCTCAGTCACTACAACAAACACAGTGGCAAGTAAAAAAACAAAAAACAAAAAAAAAAAACCATGAGGAGTTCACAGAGAGGGTAAGCCTGGATTAATCTCAGTCTCATTCAATCTAACTTTTAGGTCTGAGCTACATGATATTACCACCGATACTGCGGCCCTTACCCTGAAGGACAGTTAAAAATCTCAGTTAATTTGGAATGTGCAGTCACGGTGTCTGTCATGTAAGAGTTTATTTCTCAGATATAGCACTGAACTCTACCAACTCCAAATCTACCTACATTCTAACTTCTGTCAGTGCAACAAATACATTCGTCTATCAAAGCATGCATCTTTGTGGCCACCTATCTTACCAACACTGCACTGGCAATTCTGCACTCAGCTTTATCATCTAAACATATTCAGAGCAACAAACATCACTGAAGTGATGTCCACACTGCATCCTGTTCTAATGTAACTACTACTTCAGAGAGCCATTACTTTCTGACATGTTTTCAGATGCAACTTAAATGGTTTTGAACTGCCCCATTTGTGTTATATTTGCATAAAATAGTAAACATCTGTGTAAAACTAAATGTGCTGGATTACACTACAACAACAGGGTGCTGCAGAAGTGTGTCCTCCTAGATCAGATCACTACCCCATTAATTAATTACTAATTATTTATTAATTAGCCAATTGATAACATAAACCTTGCAAGCTTTATTACCAGACAAATACTTTGCTGAAGGTAACAAGAAACATAGCTACTGAAGACCTCAGGTTTTACTGTTGGCTGATCAATGGCATCAGCCACGTAGTTATTAGATAAAGTAACCTGTGTGCCGTGTTCAACTGCGGATACAACAGCCTGACTTCAAACTTCATCTCGTTCAGGTTAAGTTCTTGCAGAACTGGCAGAGAGTTAGACAGTCATAGTACATTCTTTGTCTTTTCTGACGTATTTGCTGGCCATTAGTCTGCCCCGAGTCACCCAACTTGGCACATTAATTCCCCATGTGGCCACCAAGTTAATCTGAGAGAGGATATCATAGTGTGAACACACAAATTATAGTCCTACTTCCTTGTGCCAGTTCCAGGTTCACTGCAGGCATCTGGACACTGAGTAGAATGCCCCCACTTCCGTGGTGACATGTTTACCTTTCAACCCCACTCATGGGTGTGAAATGGGAAACTACTAGGCCAGTCTTGGCCAATGTGGCAGTATGTCCCTCATCTGTGGTCCATCCCCCATTTCAACCTGGAATATAATAAGGCCATGTTCTCCAGTATACAGTGGCAACATGGCTGTTACACTCCACTTCAGCATGCACCCTTCATCCCTACCCCTGAGAAAGGCAAGTGGACACAGACACTTCATTCATCTCCCTCCATCTTTCCCTCCCAATTAAATTTTTTTCCAGTGTCTGGACCACTAAACAACCTTGTTTGCCTGGCTGCAGACAGGGCTGCTCCCCTCTATGATGACCAGTCCCACTGCAAACTTAATAATGGAGGCTATTTCTAAGCAAAGATTGTGACCGTCTCCTTTAGTTATCAAGGTCAAAACAATCCCAGAAAACCCAAAGAGAAAAAAAAAACTTTAAAAAGGGTTAAACAAAGATATGCTTTCTGCATTGCTGAGTTACAGGATGAGAAAGACTGCAGCCAAATCCAGGTGAAAAATTAACTATCTAAAAGCAGGAACCACTTCCCAAACTACCTCCAACATAATTTCAGCATTTAGTTGCAAGTATTACTAATTCACCATTGATAATACTTAAACTGTGGTCATTTTCATTCACCCGCACTTAGATCCAATCCTTGAGCTTCTCCTGAAAGGTGACTGGTACATCAGTCCCACCCACCCAAGGACTGGAAGAGAGATAACTTGCTACACATTAAACAAGGAGAAAAAAGTAGTCATCACTCATACTTGCAGAACACATAGAGAAAGGCACATCAGTTTTAAGCAAAGAGGTGTCATAAGCAACATTACATTACATTTACCTGATGGCAGAAAGAAACAATAAGCTTATCTAGTTTGCCTTTTAAGTTCAACCAATATTTTACCTTGCCACCTTTCCGATTTTCCACCTGACCTATGTCTTCTTAATGCTCACATGAATTACTGTCTCACCACCTATTCTGATAGTTTATTCTTTGACTGCACATCCTCTCCGCGAAGCGCTTTCACAGATCCAAGCAGTCCTGGGTCCCTAATGTCTGCTGTCTTTACCCCTTCTCTGTCTCTGCCTTTTGTGTTCGGAATAACCCCTTAACACATCCTGATGTGATCTTATGCACCTATAGCACACATAGCCATTTCCTCTGAGCTGAAATGAGAACAGCTTTAACTGTTCTTGTCTCTGATCCTACCCCTTCCCCTCCCTCCCTCCCCTGCATCTTTCTGGTCACTCAGATATGGAGTCATTGCATTATTCAGACACTCTCCTCCTCCACAGTCTTCAGAGCTGCACACACTACTCAAGATATGGCTTAGACACAGCTGTCTATCAATCACAGGGTACACCTCGAGGTTTTGGTGGCTACTGCTGGTGCCCACTTATTCTATTCCTAGTGGTCCAGTCCAAGTGTGATCAATACCTGCAGATCTTGATCCTTTTCCTGCTCAGCTGCCAAAAGTTTAACTCACTCCAGCTGATAATTCACTTCAGGGTCGCTGGGGTCCCGGTGCGGCATTCTGAATTTGTCTCTTCATCCACCATCAACTGAGGTGCTTGTCAGTTGTTTGAGCACAAATATATGGCACAGTAATGTGTAATAGCTTTTAAAGCCATTCACTCATCAGAACACTTAGACTGTAGCCTCTGTCTCTGTAACAGCCTTAAGTGTTTTGCAGCTCTTTTTTACCCTGAAACTAGTAGTACACAACGGAGCAGGTATTGCTCCATTTATTATTAAGAATTATGAGCGAGTCTCTCCAATCATAATGCTACAGTTAAATGTTCTCAACATGGATGTCAAGTTCACCTCATGAGCTTTGCTTCAGTCCACTCTCAAGGTCAGCTTCTTAATACCCTGGTCTTGAACACAAGTTGTCATTCTAAGACTTTTTTTCTTTAAACCCAACCTCCCACAGACCTACACAGATTACATCATCTAAGTGGACAAAACGGCAGTGCAAGGGTTGTGATGTGGACCTCATTTTGACTACCTGACCACAACAGCAATGGCTTTTTCACATACCTATCATATACACCACAACTCATGAAATTGCCATGCACCCCTTCATGCCCTCTCTCCCCAAAGAAGATGTTAGCCAGCAAATACCTCAACACTGCTCTTCCAACTGGCCACTTCTAACAGGTGCCTGAGCCACTAACTAAACTGGGGTTGTCTGGGCTGCATGTAAGACTCTGTCGCTCTACAACAATATAGCTGGCTAAATCTCCAATTTCTTATTCATTTCCTATTACTAAAAGGCTACTTCAAACATTCATGTTGCAGAATTATACATTCCTGTTGCCAGCTCATATGTACCACATGGCTAAAATCATTCAGAGTGGGTCAATACACCTCCAACAGTTAAACAACTTCTGTCTGATACAACTGTTCTTCTGTTGCCTTTGGTGCCTAAGTGACATCCTCTATTATATCAATGTGAATTGGCCTTACCTATCCAATCCCTTCCATATTACTCCTCTTGTGCATGATAATCCCTTTCATCACTTGAATTCTTTAAATGAGCTCATACTCTTACAACAGTCATAACCTTGCCTTCCTCCTAACTGGAGTAATATATGGCCACAGACCCATGCTGCACCCCTTGTTTATAATAACCCCCACCGCCACCTTTTCTATGTTCTTAGCTCAATTCCAAATGATCCTTTCTAAAGTAGATGTACTATAATTTTTGAATTACCACAGCTCTGAAGATGAAAATGCTGTAGCCTGTTCCTTGAGCTGACTCTTAACACTAAAAAAAAATGCCATTGCACCTCTCTTCAGTGTTTGTATTCTAAACTCCAGGTTGCAGCATCACCAAGGAACAGGAATTTCTCTTTCAGTTTCTGCAGAGTTGGCCAGGATACTTTTATCCTCATAGTTATAGGTATCATGCAATAGTATGAAAACAGTATGAACTATTTTACTTGTAACAAGGTACCCAAGTATAATGCCCATAACTATAGTTCATAAAACAGATGTTGGCACAGGAACATTATAAGGAGAGAAGGTAAGGTGTCAAGTGACTGCTGGACTGTTCCCTTCCGCGAGACAGAGCATAGAAAGGAAAACTGAAAAGCAGAATGCAGGTGAAAGCCTAGAAGGTAGTAAAGCCTGTGGGAATATAAATCAAGACAGAAGTTCTAGAGACATACATAGATGCAAAATGTGTAAAGTCTGCATGCATACAGAAGGTGTACCAGTACATTACATGCAGCAGCTGAATGGATAGATAGGCAGATAAGGTGACCACTTATCACTTGTGAATACCTGCTATTATCATGCAACTCCAGTCAATACCAGTCTGCCTGTTCCCCATCAAAAGAAGGAGTGTTTTCATGGGGATTTGGGAGGTGCAACAAAAACAGAAGGCTGATGAGTGATGTGAATTGGGGTCGGAGACTATGCAGGTCAACTCCATCATCAGAATTACAGAAGAGCTGTATTGAAAGGTCAGTAATGTTCAGCATTGTCTCCACTATGGTCTCCAACTGCTTTCTAAACTCTGGCATGGGTGGTTTTCTCAAAGAGTCTAAAGCTTCTTCCACTAAATCTCTTTGAATGTTGTTGATGTGTGGCATAAGTTAATGCCCAGTGGACAAAAGTACCCAATGCATATGCCAGTTTCCCCATCCTATTCATTGCTCTAGATTCCTTGTTGGATGGAAGGGCAGCAGCTACAATGGCAGACAGCCCACCCTTGTGGTGGTTGCTGCTACATCACAGAGTACACCGCAGATCCCTTGGAGCAGTGCTGCCTATCCTTATGTGGGCAGACAACTATCAGGCTTCCTGGGGTTGGGGAAGAGTTCAAAAAAGTCAGGCTCCTGCAATTTCCTCCTGATGGCCAAATTTATCAGATGGTCAGCAGAAGGGACTATTCAGGAAGTAGAGGGTACAGAATGATAGGTCTCAAACAACAACTCCTCATCCTGAAAGAGTGTGTCAATGGACCATGATTCCCTCCATCTCATCAACTCCAAAATTTCACCAAATGGGGCATCTTCTGGAAGGGATATGGAGGAGAATCCTCTCAATTATCCAAGTTGGTTTTGGATGTCAGTAACTCTCTAGGGAAGTCTTTGGGCTTTTTTTTGCAAGTTTTCTTCCTAGGAGTATTGGGGAGGAGGAGAAGCAGACTCCTCAAAGGACTCACAGTGAATCTGCATTCTTGCTAGGGGATACTGGATTTACTCTGACCTTACGAAGCATAATGAACAAGCTGAAGCACAGACTGTAGGGTGCCCACAGGTGTGGCTGGCACCAAATGAGGCTGTGTAGTTGCTTTAGAGGGAGCAACAATCATCCTTCTCCATGATCTTGAACCCTGAACCAAGGTTCACCAATAGCGGAGAGGGCTGATCCAGTGCCATACCAGTCCTCACTGAAGTTGACATAAGCAACGCTAACGAAGGAACAGTCAACACTGAAGACTCAGAGGTTTGAGGAGGAGATCAGTACCAATGCAGTGCAGGCTGACATCTCTGTAACAGAGAATTACATCAAGTGGGTTGGAGCCAAAGACAAGCCAAAGGCCTAGTGCTGCAAGTTCAGTCTCGAGACTCAGTGTTGAGTGCCTTGGTTTTGAATGAACTGGATGAGAAAGGTCCAGAGCCCAGGTAAGGGCATCAGTTGGCTCCTTACACATGGATATCATGGCTCCAAAACCAATGGTGCTAAAATGTGGGCCAGAAAAGGAGTATGTGAGGGTGTTATGTATCCAATCCAATCTACCTTAGAAACAGAGGGGGTTGGAAAAACACCAACTTTCATCCAAGTCTTCGGAAAGCATATCCATCATAAACTCCCAATCCACATAAGTGGCACTTCTGAAAGACCTGCTATACCAGTGTCAGGAGGTACTAACACCAGAAATGGCGTCTCATATATGAGAAAAGGACAACAAAATACACACAGTAAAGCGCAATTTCCCTTAAGAGCACACAGAGATCACAGTCAGTCTGGGGCTGGTCACTCCATTGCTCTCCAGGTCTCCAATAAGACTCCCCATTGGCACAGCTACAGGGTCCAGATCTCAGCCAGCTGGACAAGCTAAAATCTCCAGCACCCTCTCTGTCCAATCAGTGCTTCAATTTCCTGCCCAAGTAGCTGACACACACACTTTGAGATAAGAGTTTATACAACCAGACAGACACTTCTGGGGAAGGCTGGCACAAGTTCTCCATCTGTGCCCCTTTTACCCAGACTATACGGTAGTACCACTTGCCACCACCCAGCTAATAATTATCAGTTACTCAAAGGCCCTTAAAAGGGTGTCCAATTATTACTGTGCAATATTATTATCCAACTGGTAGTATATCCCAGGGTTAAAGCTATAGGAGTGGCTTTGTACAATTTTACCAAAGGCATACAAGTACTCTAAAGAGCTTAAATTATCTCTACACAATACAGCCACAGTTGAAAGGTTTTAAAATATTTAGTAAATAATTAAAACCACAAGACAATACTTTCTACTACACAGTGCTAGTCAAGAGTTCAGAGATCACACAGAAATACTTAAAATAATTCAGTAGTACAGTTCTGACATCACAGAAAAACACAGTCTAATATTTCTAGTTCCCAGCTATTTCTAAAAGAAAACACAAGTCTAAGATAACTTACATAGGAGCAAGACAGTGATGTGAGTTGGATGATCAAGAAAAAATGCTTAATGATCTCTGGTTCTCTCTGTTTAAATTGAAATTGCAGTTCTGATAAATATTACATCATTCTTTCACTTTCCTGGTGTTCCCAGTCTAACAAACTGCATCTACATTCTTTTACACCTAGGCATAAACCTGAGCAATAAAGGACATTTAGGCATGCAAATTCTGGTCATTAACTTTAGCCTTAAAACAATAGGCAGGAAGCCTTCATCTAGCCTGGCTGGAGCCAAATTGTAAACATCAAAGACAGTCATGAAATAATTTGAACTTCAAAGGACAGAGAAGAAATGCTTGACTTAGCTTTCTTTGCAGCAGAGGGCAATGTTGCTATGCTACATTGTTTTAAAGTCAACATTTCACAGCATATTCTTTCATTTAAGAAAACAAGCTTGTATTTCAACATTCATATTTACAAATGACAGAATTATGTATAAAATCCTATCTGGCTAGGCTAGCAGCCTTCATCTATCTTCACCCAATCTTCACATGGAGCACTAGCAAGGCCAGATCAGATCGGATCAGATGAAATGTTTGGCACCCATCAGCTGGATCAGATGAACAGGATGAAAAGGATCTAAATGGTCACGGACAGCAAAGAAACAGTGTACTGTAAACTTACATGAGGTAAGTTTAATACAAAATTAGTCTGCTAACATATTGGGTATATCCTTTGGGATTAGAATATGTAATATTATTATGGAAGGAGGAAAGTGCATTGTTGGACATTAGTCCTTAACTCCCTGACATTATTGGATACAAATCTGTACTTTCCTCTAGTATCTGCAGTGACCTAAAGATTGTATTCCTCTTTGCATTTTCCTTTAGCGCTTCCAAATTTCTTGATGAAATGGTTCAGTCAAGTCTTGAAGTAGGGAATGAGGATTTTATATATATATTTTTTGTTATACAGTTTATTAATATGGGAGCTACATCAGAGAGGTTTATTTTTGAATTTACTATTACATTTAATATGAATGAGTACTAACATTTCTAAGCAACTGTTAGGCCAACCTTAGGTGAAAGGGTGCCCTAGACAAAAGGATTCATGGGTACCCCCCCACACTCTTGCTGTCCATTGTCTCTCCACCACACACCCCCAGTATCACCCCCTGTCCCGACTTCCCCACAATATCTAGATTACTTTTTTCTTCATTTTCCCTCAAATTGTCTTATTCTTCTGTCCTTTCTTCCACTTTTCAACATCATTTGATGCAAAGAAACAGAAAATTCTGCAAACCGATTGGCCAGATGCACAGCTTCTCGCCCACAGTATGCTGCAGCATTTATTTATTTATTTGCTTTTTAAATGAAATACACTTTGATGCAGCATTTTATTACTATAAAAAAGAGAACTCAAACAAATGTCAGAAAGGGACCCCTAGCCAAATGACAACCAAACCTGAAAGCCTAATTTGTCTAAGTGTAAGGCTGGCTATGGCAGCTGTTAAGGTGTTGTTAAAAGTTGATGGTGAATGTGGCAGCCCTTTCAGTTAGGTCCATCTGCAGAGACTACTGGAAATGTTGTCTAGGTCTTCTAAAAGTTGAAGCAGGTTTTGTCAAAGAAAAGTCCCAAGACCATCTCATTTGGTAGTGGGATAGTACCACTAAGTCTGATGGAGAAGATAACTGGCTAGTTGTCCAATTTAATCAGAGATAAGGAGGTGGGTTTCAGACATGAGACAGATTGGCAAGTACAAGATCAAAGACATTAGAACATCTGCTGAGTAGTTTTCTGCGGTAAACCTATTTGTCAGGACTGGATGCGTTTTCCCATGACCCTGAACTGTTACCACTGTTAGCAGAACACACACAGTCTCAACCTTATACTTTGGGGAAATACTGAATAATATTGCCAAGGCCTGAATGATGTATTAAAGGCCAGTGAGTTCACAGACCATAATATATAAGCTCATCTCCCTTTAGACAAGAGAGGCATGAATAACTTAAACAACTAAAACTTTCTCTACTCAAAAGATATTTGGAGGGGGATTAAATTTGCTCTCAGCAAGTGAAATGTATGGCAATCCACATGTTTTACCAACCTGATGATTTTCTAGGTCAAAGGAAATATGTTTTATATCAAGACAAACCTGAGGTGAAGGGCAAAAGCTCCTAGGAGTCATGATCATCAGGTGCCAATGGTGCTGGAGTGTAGTACTGGCACTGTAAGAGAATGCTAATACTGCATTTAGAAAACTGGCTGAAGTACCAACGTGCTTCAGGTGAGGCGGGTGTGTATGTTAGTAACTGAAGCAAATAATTTGTCACAGTCCATCTCACCCTAAAATCCTCCAGATATAAACAAAATTAAGCAATTATTACATAAGGAAAAACATGGTTACCAAACATTGAACTGTTAACCTTTGAAATTCATATACATTATAGAAAATAAACAATGCTGAATGTATGACGATTCAATCCGTCAGGTGAATTCTCCAAGAATGTAACTCAGATGTATTATGTGACACTATTGAAATGAAAGACATGGTCATAGTAGCGATTTACTTCAAAATGCTGTTCAAACACGTACACTGCCCCAACCCCTGACATGCCAAAATAATAATTATTCGATAGTAACGTGAAAGAATGAGAAGTTATGTACCTACCATAACTTTCCATGTTAGTTGTCTTCTTCTCGCCTTCTTTCTTGCTGGATGGGTTTGGAGCCAATCCTCGGCTCGGACTCGGCTTATACCAAAGCTCGAGAGCTATTTTTACCAGCTCGAGGTAACCCTGTATCCCACAATGCTAGGCGCCAACTACCCAGATCTCGTTTGATAGCTAACACTATAGCAGTTCTGCCCCCAGAACAAAAGGAGAGAATGGCATACCCATATATATAGCCATCCCAAGAAAAAGGATAACCACTGGAGACCATACTGGGAAAAAAGGAAGGCTCCGTAGGATCCTATCGGTCTGTCCAGGCTAGGGGGTTGGAGGGCGGGACGCAAGGAAGAAGGCGAGAAGAAGACAACTAACACGGAAAGTTATGGTAGGTACATAACTTCTCAATGTTAAGTTGTCAATCTTGCCTTCATTCTTGCTGGATGAGACCGCATACCTAGCACCTCAACCCTGGGTGGCTCGTTGGAACAGACTCTTGAGGACGGTGGAACTAAAGTTAGCTCGGCTTTTGGAGGCCATGTCCAATTTGTAATGAGAAATAAAGGTATGGGGAGAGGCCCATGTGGCTGCCGCACAAATTGAATCTAAAGGCAACCTGTCCTGAAAGGCTATAGACGTAGCTAAGGCTCTAGTTGAATGGGCTCTAGGTCTTGAAGGGAGCTTTTGACGCCTCAGTTCATAGATGAAAGTGATGACAGAGGCCAGCCACCTAGAAAGGGTTACTTTGGAAACTGGAAGGCCTTTCTTCCCTTCAGCATAAGATAGGAAGAGCTGGTCAGATTTCCTAATTTGCTTGGTTCTATCCAGGTAGTAACGGAGTTGGCGATGAACATCCAAGAAATGCAACTTTTGTTCCGCTCTGTCAGAGTAATTAGAGAAGAAAACTGGGAGATCGATAGTCTGGTTTAGATTCGACTCAGAAGATATCTTGGGTAAAAAGGAGGGGTTAGTTCTGAGGGAGACTCTGTCTTTATGGAAAACAAGATAAGGAGGACGAACGCAAAGGGCGTGAAGTTCTGAGACTCTCCTTGCAGAGGTTATGGCCACTAGAAACAAAGTTTTCCATGACAGTAACTTCATGGAACAGGAAGCCACAGGTTCAAAGGGAGGGAGAATCAAGGAGGTTAAAACTAGATTCAAATCCCACTGCGGTGGGGGATGTCTAACCGGGGGCTTAAGTAAAAAGATACCTTTAAGGAATGCTTTACAAAGTTTATGAGACATAATGGAGGAGTCTGACAAGCCAACATGAAAATTTGAAATGGCCGCTAAATGGACTCTGATAGTGGAGGAAGAAGAACCCGAATGAAAGAGTTTGGCCAAAAAGTCTAAGACCGATTGGATAGGAGCTACAAATGGGTCTATGTTCCTAGATTTTGCCCATAAGGAAAAATGTTTCCATTTGCTGGCATAAATCCTCCTGGTAGAAGATTTGTGAGAAGCTAAAATGATGTCACGTACCGAATGGGAGATAAAGGGAAGCCTGGCTAAGGTTGGAAGTGGAGCAACCAAGCTGTGAGGTTGAGAGATGGGAGAGATTGGTGCAGCTTGCCCAACTGATGGGTCAAGAGATCTGGAACTGGGTCCAGATGCCAAGGCTGCTCCAAGAGGTAATGGTGCAGGAACAGGAACCATATTTGTCGAGGCCAGTACGGAGCAATGAGGATCATTGTGGATCTCAAGGCGGTAGCTTTCTGAATTAACTGAGTGATTAATGGAAAGGGGGGAAAAGCGTACAGGAGACCCCGGGGCCAATCGTGGACTAGAGTGTCTCTGGGTGGGTGGCCGGGAAGAGGGAAGAGAGTGAAAAATTTGTGGCATTTGCTATTCTGGGGTGTAGCGAAAAGATCGCAGCAAGGCTGACCCCATTTTCTGAACATTTTTTTCACTACTAACTGCTTGAGACACCACTCGTGCGGCATGAGAATGGCTCTGCTCAGCCTGTCTGCTATGACGCTGGACTTCCCAGGGATATGTGCTACTATCAGAAACCGTTGAGAAGAGATCGTCCACTGCCAAAGTCTGAGTGCTTCTCGACATAAGGGGTAGGACTTGGTTCCGCCCTGCTTGTTGATGTGCCACACTACGGACATATTGTCCCATCTGAACTGCAATCGTCCCGATGGGAAGAGAGTCCTGAAGGGCTTGCAACGCTAAAAGAACTGCTCTCATCTCTAGGACACTGATGTGCAGGTGGCACTCGAAAGGTTGCCAAGTGCCCTGGACCGTCCTGCCCTGAAAATGCCCCCCCACCCCCACCCGATCAGGGAGGCATCCGTTGTCACTGTAGCAACCGGGGGAGGAAGAACGAAGGGTCTGCCCTGAGTCACTTGAAGGGAGACCATCCACCAAGACAGGTGTTTCTTGCATGACTGGGTTACCAAAATGTAGTCTGACATCGGGAGCTGCTGGAAGGACCACTGAGAGAAGAGTATCTATTGTAGGAGTCGCATGTGGAAGCGAGCTAAGGGGAGTAACGTAATGGCAGCCGCCATGAGACCTAGAGTCTTCAGTACAAACTTGGCCTGAATTTTGTTGTTCTGAAGCAGGATATGAACATGTTCGCGAATATCTGAGATTCATTGAGACATTAGTTTTGCAGAGAGTTCGACTGTGTTTAGTATGGCGCCTATGAAGGTAAAAGACTGACAAGACGACAAGGCAGACTTTTCGAAGTTTATGGAGATACCTAGCTCTTTGAAAATCTGAATGGTGTAATCTCTGGATTGAATAAGTTGACGCCTGGTGGTGGCTGTAAGGAGCCAGTTGTCTAGATATGGAAACACCTGGAATCCTTGACGCCTCAGATGAGCCGTAACCACTGCCATGCATTTGGTGAATACTCGGGGGGGCTGTAGTGAGACCAAAGGGCAGGGCCCTGAACTGGTAATGACTGGCTCCCAGCCGGAAGTGGAGAAACCTTCTGGAGCGCCTGTGCATTTTGATGTGGTAGTAAGCATCCTGAAGGTCTATAGAGCACATCCAATGGTCCTGACCCAAAAAGGGTAGAATGGACTGTAGCGTGACCATCCGGAACTTCGTTCTTTGAACAGACTTGTTCAGTCTGCTGAGATCCAAAATTGGTCTCCAGTCCCCTGTCTTTTTTGGTACTAAAAAGAACTTGGGAGTAGATTCCGGATCCTTGCTGGTCTGCTGGGACTGGCTGGATGGCCCTTTTTCTTAGCAGTTTTGAGATTTCTAATACTGCTTGTTCCCTTAGACCAGGTGGAACATCTGGAAGGGGCCTGTTTGGCTGTTTTGGGTTGTGGACAAAGGGAATTTTGTAACCGTCGGATATAATCAACCGTACCCATGTGTCTTCGGTAAGGGAAAGCCAGGCTTTTGAGTACAGTGATAATCTTCCCCCGACTGCCTCCGAAGGTGGAGAGTCGGGCAGCTTCTCAGGGATGCTGGAAGGGTTGGCCAGAGACAGGTTCTCTGCTACCCTGATTCTGCGGACCCCCTCTGCCTCTGGGGCGGCATCTATTGTTGTCCCCCCTCCCGCCTCTAGAGGGGAACTCGCCTCGTGTATCCGGCGTGACTTGCTGTGGTTTGCGGAACCACATTTTTCCACCCTTCTGACCTTTGGGGTATGGTCTGGATGGGGTGGAAAAACGGACTCCCACGGCAGAGTGAGTCTTGCCATCTTGTTCACGTCTGGTCAAAGTATCCTTCACCTGAGGTCCAAACAATGCTGAACCATCAAAGGGAGAGTTGGTGAAGGACACCTTAAAGGGGTCAGCAAAGTTACAAAGCTGCATCCAGGCATGTCGTCGTAAGGCCACACCTGTGCCTGCAGCCCTACTCGCCCCATCGGCCGCATAAGAAATAAGGCGCATGGAGGAGTTAACAATGGAGTTTAGCGTTGCCAGCTGGGAGTTGATTTTGTCCTCAGACTCCGCAGCTGTTGGATCCTGTAGAGTGTCACCCATTTCTTTGAGCAAGTCTCTTTGAAGACGGGTGAAATGACATAGGTAATTCAGCGACCGCATGGTAAAGGTCGCTGAAGAAAACATCCGCTTGCCGTACCTATCCCATGGTCCTAGATTCCTTATTAGGAGGATGGATAGGTACCGAAGGATCAGCCAGTTCCTTCTTAGTGGCTGCAGCCACCACCATGGCATCAACAGGGACACCCTTGGTCAAGAACTGTTTATCAGCAGGGGCTGTGATAAATTTTGAAGGCCTCCGCGGGGTTGGCTCCATCGAATCAGGGGCCGTCCATGCCTTCCTGGCCACCACTTCCATAAGGGGGTCAAAGGGCGGAGACACCCATGAGGTGGAAGGGCGAGAACCAAACGCCTCTAGGTAGACCGACTCGTCCTCGGAAGGATTGAGGGTAGACCAGTTCCCCCTCTGTTTGAGGATCTCAAGGATGTCAGAGAAGGAGACATCCTCAGAGGGGGATCTTGGGGACCCCTCCAACTCAACCAAGTCAGTATCAGACGTGACGGACTCAGGGGAGTCCAGATGCTTTCTCTTACATTTCCTCTTCCGAGGGGGCTCCCCTGACGGATCAGGGGAGGCCTCAGAAGAGGAGGATGCTCCCAATAGGGGCCCCTGAGGCGTAGGATCTCTGCGGTCAGGGTCGAGAGGATGAGTAGAGACCGTAGCAGGCACTATAGTGGGAGGAGCTGAGGGAGCCGACCGAGGAACAGGCACAGGGGCCAGCACACTCCTCATGACCTTGAAAGCACCCCTATCAGGCAGAGACGGAGGTCCCCGCTCTGAAGAGATAAGGACCCATCCCGGTACCGAGAGGGATGGCTCTGAGGCCGATGGAGCCGAACTCACCTGCGACGAGGCTCCGAGAGGGAGAACGGGGTCGGACAAGGGTCCGATGCCACTCGCCTCGGCCGGCGAGGAGTCGGCGTCCGGATCCCTCCAAGGATGGCACCATAGAAGAAATCGGAGCCGACGACGGAGCCGAAATGGGAGGTATCGGCTCCGACGTGTCGACGGTCCCGGCTCCCACAAACTCCGGCTCCGAACTCAGGGGAAGAGTCGGAGGAGGAATTGATGGTGGAATGGGGATAGCCACTGTCTATTGAGAAGGGCTATGAAGCATCTGGGCCAGTGCCTGCGACTTAAGGAGTCTGCTAACCACTCTCTCGAGGTCATGGTCCGAAAGCCTGCAAGACCGAGAGGAATGGGACCGGTGACTGCGCTCCGAAAGCAAAGGAGATCTCGGAGCTGAATGGACCGATTCCAAAGAGGGGGACCTGGAGCGCTTACGAGTCAAAGTCGGTTCCGACAAAACTATCGGAGACGACTGAGTTTTTGAAGCATCGGCTCCAGCCGGAGCCAATGCCGAAGCAGAAGTAGCACCACTGGTCGGAGGCTCTAAACTCGGAGCCGACAATTTAGTGGGCTTCGAAGGCTTGCCCGACAAAGACTTGGCCGGGGAGCCTTCAGGCTTCAATAAGCCTCTCACAATCAATTTGTTTCTGCGTTCCTGCAGGACTCTTGGACTGAATGCATGGCAGACAGAACAAGAGTCCTGCAGGTGCAGAGGGTCTAGGCAATACATGCAAGAAGTGTGACCGTCTGTCAGAGACATTTTCTGACAGCACGAGTCACACTTCTTGAAGCCTGAGACCTTGGACTCCTTAGACATAATGGTGGAACACACAGACACACACACACACACACACACACACACACACACACACACACACACACACACACACAGACAGACAGACACACACACACACACACACACACACACACACACACACACACACACACACACACACACACACACACACACACACACACACACACACACACACACACCACAGTAAATAAGAAAAACCTAGTCCAGTCACTACTACACCACAGACTAAGACTACAACTAACACTGACTTAGCAAAATACCCAAAAACTAACTTGGCCCTAAGGCCTGGTTATATAAAGGGGAAGGAAGGGCCGAGGGGATAGAAAAAAAGACCCAAAAAGGGGACTATACACGCGGGTTACTCTAAGAGGGAAAAACCGAACACTAACCCTGAAAAATAAAAGGGAAAAACCTTAACCGAAAAGCTGTTTTTTTGAAAATTTACCAGAGAGCCGGCAAAAACGCAACCTCGCAGCTAAGCAGCAAACGAGATCTGGGTAGTTAGTGCCTAGCATTGTGGGATACAGGGTTACCTCGAGCCGGTAAAAATAGCTCTCGAGCTTTGGTATAAGCTGAGTCGGAGCCGAACCCATCCAGCAAGAATGAAGGCGAGATTGACAACTTAACATAGAATGTTAACAGTAATGCTGTTGTCAACCACACAGGTATGACTCCCCACTATCAATGAATCCCCACTATCAACAAATATACTGTCATCTCTCAACTGTCCCCATTAGAAACTATTGCTTATTTTCCCTCATATTATTGATCTGTTCATTGTAAAATATGTGGATTCTGGCACAAAATGCATATCTACAGTCACTAAATAATTTATTTATTTAATATTTGTTTTACTGGGAAAGTCCAACTTGGAACAAAGCCAATTTTCAGCAGAGGCCCAGAAAGAAACACTCCAGATACATGTCTTTGTAATGTGGAAGGAAATCGGAGCACCTGGAGGAAACCCACACAAACACAGGGTGGACATGCAGACTCCGCACAGAAGGCACCCCAGCTGAGAATCAAACCGGAGGACCTCTTGCTGTGAGATAACAATGCAACCACTGCACCACTTCACCATCCAATAAAGGCAGATATTTGAATTTCAGACTTCACATTTGTGAGGAAATGAACACCAACGCAAAGCCTGTTATTCTAGCAACTTTCTTAGTATATATGGAAAATATGCTCCCGATGTTGAGCCTTTTTTGACTCTGTCCTTTTTTCTTAAGTTACAACATACCTTTCAACAGTCCAGAATTCTGCAGAAAATCCAGATTTTACTTCTTGCCTGTCCCTTGTAAAATTTTTGACTTTCTTGTAAATCACTGAGAATTACAGTCAATTATGTCAGACATTTCATACTTTTTATTGTTCAGAAAATGCATGTTCTACTAACGTTTTAAGTGAATTGGAATATTTAAAAACTGCCCCTGATTCTGGGTATTTGTCCACCTATTCCCACTGACTTTGGCCAGAACTCTTGAGCAAAAAAGTTGAGAAATATGGATATGAGGCACAGAGGTGTGGCCAGAAAAATGACCTTTCCACCTTTCACTTACAGAATTAACATGAACAATGCAAACTTAATTTTAAAGACTGTTTTGGTCAGTGTTGAAAATGAGGTCTCTGTGGTCTACATTTCTTCAGTGCAGTAACTGAAAAAGGCAGCCAAATTAGTAGGGAAAAAATGAACTTGGACTCAAAAGACAGCCACAGCAAATCACAACAGTGTGTGTCTCTCTCTTTTCAGTCGTGGATGACAGCTCACTACTGAGTGGGGGATGACAGGAAAATGACGCGAGTTTCAGGCAGTGTACTGCCAGGGCAGACACAATGTGCAGGTTACGATCAGTAAATAGGCTAACTACATACAAAAAAAGAGAGAAAACTGCTCCAGAAAGTACAGTTGTGTACCTACCATAAAGGTAGATGTTCGAGTGTATTCACTGTTGCAGTCATTACAACTGGGTTATCCTGCTGGCAGGCTACCCTCAGTCGGCCCGAATTCCAAAGTCTAGGTCCGGCGTCAGTTGCTGTCACCTCTTCCCTGACGTCAGTGTGCCAGGGGTATAACAGATGCAGCCGACACCACTTTCTTTAGTTTTTCTTGCCCCAGATGTCAGGTGCCCCTAAAAAGGTAGGCTAAATTATGCCAATAAGCATGCATACAGAAAAAACAACTTTTCCTTCATCTACAAGCAAATACACCACATAGGTTGTATAGAATAGAGAAGTAGAGATAAGTCCCAGCAAAGAAAAAGGGGGATGGTGGGAGGGTAACCTGGACTGCAACAGTGAATACACTCGAACATCTACATTTATGGTAGGTACACAACTGTACTATGTTCATCGTGTTTCACTGTTGCAATCATTACAATTGGGTTGAATCCCAAAGCTAAGGTTGGGAAGCTGGTGCTAAATAGATTAGGAGAGGCTATCAGGCTCTGTAGAACTGCAGTGACAAAGCCTGCCCTGGATTTTGAATAGAGAGGTAAGTGATAGTGCTTTGTAAATGTATGCACTGAACTCCAAGTTTCAGCCTCTAAGATGTCTTTGGTTGGTACTCCTCTCAGGAAGGCTGCTGAAGTGGCTGCTGCTCTGGTTGAATGTGGCCTAATACCCTTAAGCACTAATTTGCCACGCTGAGAATAGCAGAAATGAATGCATTGGCCTATCCACTTTTAAATAGTCTGTTTTGAGATAGGCTTTCCTTGTGATCCTGCAGCATATGCCATTAGAAGTTGTTCAGTCTTTCTGAAAGCTTTGGTTCTGTCCAAGTAGAAGTGCAGCTGTCTGTGAATGTCCAAATAATGCAGAAGTCTCTCACCCTTATTTTGTGGGTTTGGGTAAAAGGTAGGCAAATTAACTGTTTGGTTAAGGGCCACATTGGACACTACCTTAGGCATAAATGTAGGGTTTGTCCTCAGAGAAACACTGTCATGATGGAAAATAATAAAAGGTTCCACAGCCATGAGTGCCTGTAACTCTGAGACTCGTCTAGCGGAGGTTATTGCTAGGAGCAGAGCTGTTTTCCAGGATAAGAATTTTACATCAGCTGCAGAGGCTGGCTCAAACAGACGCAGTGTGAGTTTTTCCAAGACATAGTTGAGGCCCCATGCAGGTATTGGGGCTCTCCTTGGAGGTGTTATGTTTTTGGCCCCTCTGAGGTACTACTTTAGTAATGGATGCAAAAAAATAGGTGGATTTGTATTGTAATGAGCTGAAATGGCAGAGGCATGAATTTTAATTGATGAAAAGGAAAGGCCTTTATCCAGCATCTCAGTTAAGTATTGCAAAATCTGAAGAATATTTGGAACCATCGTGTCAATGCCTTGTGCCTGATTCCAGGCACAGAATCTCTTCCATTTTTCTGCATGAGATTTTCTGGTGCTAGGCCTCCTGGCCTCCAAAATAACATCCATCACTGCTTTTGAGAGAGGTGTGTCTTGAATGGCTACAGTATCCGCCATGCTGCCAAGTTCAAGGTCCTGAGTTGGCTGTGCAGTATCTGACTGTCTTGTTGGGTCAATAAGTGAGGAATTTGAGGTAAAGTCCAAGCTGGACTTTGAGACAAGCTCTTTAGGACTGGGTACCAGTGCTGGTGGGGCCATGCAATCAGTATCATTTTTGGCTTTTCTAGTCTGACTTTGAGGAGTACCTTGGGAAGGAGAGGCAGAGGAGGAAAGGCATATACTGTTAGGTTTTTCCAGCTGAAAGACAGAGAATCCACTTTCCATATTTGCTTGTGATAAGTCCTTGTGCAGAATTTCTGTAGTAGGTAGTTGTGAGGGGAGGCAAACACGTCTATGTCCGGGCATCCCCACTTCTTTGTTATCATGCTGAATACTTGTGGATCCAATTTCCACTCGTGGGGATCCATTAGGTTTCTGCTTAGTTTGTCTGCCAGAGTATTTATACTTCCTGGCAGGAATTGTGCTTGCAGATGTACTTGATAAGTCAATGCTGTGTCCCACAAGTTCATGGCTAGTCTGCAGAGGGGTAGGAATGTGTGCCCCCCTGCTTGTTTATGTACCACATGACTGTAGTATTGTCCGTCTTTATCAGTAGTTGGCCTGGATGAAGTAGATCCTTGAAAGCTGTCAGGGCATTCTGTACAGCAAGCATCTCTTTTTGATTGATATGTAGATGCATTTGACTTGTGGACCATGTGCCCTGAATACATCTTCCTGCCATATGGGCCTCCCAGGCATAATCTGATGCATCTGTTGTCAATGTCTGCCTGGCTGCGGGTATGGTGAATGGCTGTCCCGTGTTGAGGTGACCGGCTTTTGCCCACCATTGAAACTCCTGTTGCAGGCAGGCAATGAGGGTAATTACTGTTTCCAGGCTGTTGCGATGTTGAGTCCAAACACTTTTAAGATACCATTGAAGTCTCCTCATATGCAGTCTTGCATATAAAATTAGTAGAATGCAGGATGCCATGAAGCCCAACGCCTGCAGAATTTTTCTTGCAGATAACTGGGACTTTGTTGCCAACATTTTGAAATAAGTAGTCAGTTGTCTTTGTATGTCTGGTGTGAGATAAGCCATCTGGGCAGTTGTATTTAAGCTTGCACCCAGGAATATTATCTCTTGAGAGGGTATGAGTTTTGATTTCTTTTCATTTACTGTGTAGCCTAGACCTGTTAGTAACCTTTTTACAAACGCCAAATGCTGTAGTAGAGTGTCCTTGTTCTCTGCTTGAATAAGGCAGTCGTCCAAGTATGGATATATCTGTATTCCTCTTTGTCTGCAAAATGCAATCACTGGTGCCAGGCATTTTATGAAGACCCTGGGCACAGTAGATAAGCCAAAGGGCAATGCAGAGAATTGGTAGTGCATTGAGCCAGCCATAAATCTGAGGTATCTTCTGCATGATTGTCTGACAGGGACATGCAGGTATGCCTCTTTTAGGTCTAAAGTCACAAGCCAAGCCTTCTTGCCCAGCATGGGCAGAAGCTGCTGCAGAGTTAACATTTTGAATTTTGGAATATCCAGGAATGTGTTTAGGATAGACAGGTCCAGTATTGGTCTCCAGGCTTTGTCCTTTCTGGGTACCAAGAATAGCCTTGAGTAAAATCCTATTCCCTGCTCTTGCTGTGGTACTTGTTGAATGGATTTCATGTCCATGAGGGATAAAACTTGCTTTTGTGCCTCTGCCCATTGAAAGCGTGGCAGGTTTGGCATATCGTTTGGCCTTGACAGGGTGTGAAAGTGGAACCTGTAGCCTTGAGATACGATATTTAAAACCCATTTGTCCTGGGTGATCCTGTGCCAATTTTGTGAGAAAAGTGCTAGTTTTCCCCCCAAAGGAGCAGCCAGAAGATAAGTGCTTGATGTTGGTAGGGGAAAGTCATTGAGACTGTTTCCTGTATGGCTGTGATTTTTCCTCTCCACTTTTGGAGGTAGAAGCACCCCATTGCTTAGGCCTGTATGAGCCTTGGGGCTGTGATCTGCTTCTAGGGCGTCTGTATCTGCCTCTTTGTGGCCTGACACTGGAAAGGACCAATTCTTTGTAGGCCAGTTCCTGCTAAATCTAGGAGGCTGTACCTGTACGAAATCCTTCACTGTTTGCATAGATTTAGCTTTGTCCTCCATTTTCTTCAACACTTCTGCTTTAACACCAAACAAGGTATCATGTTGTAATGGAGCACCTAATAGTTTTGGTTTAACATGATCAGGCAGGTTCTGCTCTTTTAACCAAGCATGCCTCCTAATGACAGAACCTGTAACTGCGGCCCTGCAAAGGGCCTCTAGAGAATCAAAACCACATTGCAAAGTATGCTTTCCCACTTGTTCAGCTGCATGCAATTAATCATGCATTTCTTTGTTTTCTGCACATTCTGAATTTGTCAACATGTTCTGTTTAAGCAGTGACATAAGATCTTGCTGATATTTAAGCATATGAAACTGACAATTTAAAGCTCTTACAGCCAAGGTAGCAGAAGTATAAATCTTTTTTCCCCATCTGTCCAGGGCCCTTGAATCCCTATCAGAGGGAATAGGGTTTTTTCACAAAAACAACAAAAAAGAACAAAGGCAGCAGCCTACAAAACAACGCCAGTTCATGAAAGAAATATATTGCAACTTAGCGCCTCGGCATAATAGCCTTCAATGAGTATAGTTACAAACACACACCCACTCCAATATATAACATAATTAATCAAACAATTAAATCAATTAACCAATAAAAATATACATTAACATTTAAAAAGGAAATATCTAAGTTATAAAAAAGATGCCAATACTATTCACACAAATTTATAATAAACATTTTAAATTTACTTCTAAATTCAAACCATTAGGAGACATAGTATTATACTTCAAAATATAAATAGTTTCTTTAAATAACAAAATATTTTAATTAATTTATCATCCTTTTCTAATGAAAATATTTTCTAAAACACAACATTCAAACATTTCTATATTACTGTTATGACATTCCATAAAATGTGCAGCAATAGGGCTAGTTAGTACTCTTTTTTGATATCTCTAACATGCTCTTGCATTCTAGTTTTAAATTTTCTTTTGTCTCACCAATGTAATATAATTTACAGGGACATCTAACACAATAAATGACCCTACAGAATTACATGAAAAATTATTATTAGGAATAAATGGAATTCCATTAATATTGTCAAAATATGGTTTAATAAATTTACATATATTACACTTGTAATCAAATTTGTATATATATTATCTAATGGAGAAATATAATAAGTATTAATTAATTTATCAGATAAATTTTGGCCTCTTTTGTAGGATATTTTAGGAACAACAGGGAAAATTTTATAAAGATTTTTATCTGAAATTAAAAATTTCCAAAAATATTTAATAATATTCCAAATTCTATCACTACATAAATTGTATGTAGTGACAAAATAAATATCTTGCACTTCATGTGTAGAACTCCTTGAACATTTATTATAATTACTATTAAAACTAACCTCATTAATAAAAGGCAAATAATTATTTATTTCCATATTTTTACTAATAATCAATTTATTACCTTTAATGGAGCTAGTTTTATTCATTAATTTATTAATACAGAAATCTAATATATCCATATTATATCCTCTTTTTAAGAACATAATAATACTATCATATATATTCTGTTCTAAATCAAATTCATTATTACACAATCTGGATAATCTTATAATTTCTCCATAGGGAATAGCAGATAAAGTATGAGGGGGATGGCAACTAGTGCCATAAAGGAACTGATGACCGTCCATAAACTTACGATATACTGTAGTATGAATTTGATCACCCAATATACCTGTTAACATAATATCTAGAAAATGGACTTGACCACCAAATTGTAAACCATCAAACCGTAGATTATATTTATTATTATTAAGGTCTGAGAAAAACTCATGAACATATTCAATACCACCGCTACAAAGAAATATTAAATCATCTATGTAGCGGTAATAACACAAGACATGATGTTTATAGAATTTATTAGTATATACATATTCTAACTCAAATTTACCCATAAAAAGATTGGCATACATGGGGGCAAAAGATGCCCCATTCAGTTGATGGTAAATAGATTGATTGAAACTAAAGAAATTATTAGATAAACAAAAGGAAGTCAAGTCCATAATATAGTGGGTGGTAGGATTATCCCCCAAAAAATAAAATAATGCCTGCAAGCCATCAGAATGTTTAATGTTAGTGTAGAGACTAACAACATCTACACTAATCCAAAACATATTATCTGTCCAAATGATATGACTTAATTTATCAATGAAATCAAAAGAGTCTCTAATGTAGGATTCTAACTTAAATACATAAGATGACAGATAATTATGGACAATTATGCCTATATTTTGACAAAAATAGTTACTAGCTGAAACAATAGGACGTCCAGGTGGATTAGTCATATTTTTATGGAGCTTAGGCAGGCAGTAAAACGTGGCTAAATTACAATTCTCCAAACAAAACTTTTTATCAAAATCATCCTTAGAGATATATCCAAGTCTAACCCCCTTATCTAATAAAGTAGTACATTCTTTAAAAGCTGTTGCATATTTATCATAATCACTAATTTCGTAAGTTAATGAATCATTTAGATGTTCCATACACATGTCTAGATATTGCTTATTATTCAAAATAACAATTTTGTTACCCTTATCAGATTTTTTGATGACAATATCATGTCTACTTGAAAGATTTTTCATAGCCAACCATTCATTTTTAGTCATATTACACAATTTTTTATCATTTCTACATACATTTAGCAATTCTTGCAATGAAAAATGAATCATTTCAGAAAAATGTATAATATTACAATTATTATATGGAGGAATAAACTTGCTATGAAAATTAATACCTTTAGTGTTAAGCATAGAATAAGCTGAAGAGTATAAAGGAGATGGAAAGTCATCAGAAAAACAGGAATAATAGCTATCTAAACTAGAATCACCATCAGTATCGCTATGTATCACATTAGAAACCGGCTCATGATAACCATATGTTTTTCTATCATTTGAGAAAAAATATCTCAAATGAAGTTTTCTAATAAATTTAAAGAGCTCTTGTTTCAATAAATGGTGTCTAGGAAAGACAGTGGGAACAAATTTAAGACCATATTGCAGTACAGTTAGTTCTTCATTGGAGATGTTACAACCAGAAATGTTAACAACATTATTATCACTTAATAAGACAGGGCTAGAGAAATCAAGTCCATCTACCCCTCTTAAATGTTTGTTTGGAATAGGGTTTTTTGCAGTGGAAGCCTTGACCCCCCCTTGGGACCCTGAGAAATAGTTTCTGGGTCAGCAGCAGGGTTTTTGTAAAGAAATTTATGTGAATCCGGAGCCCTGTAGTATCTGTCTGGCTTTACAGGAGCTGGTGGTAAAGAGTCATCTACAATGTCTAAAACAGGAGGAATATCAAGGGGTCTGTGTTGGGATAATAAAAGGAAGTCTCTGAGTCTTTTCTTGGATTCAGAGTAATCTTGGCTCTCCCAATGGAAATGCTCCCTCATAGTATGCAGGGTCTCCCCAAAAGAATAATCCTCAGGAGGCTAGGCTGAAAGGATGGATTCTTCAGCATCAGAATCCTCATAGGGAGGAAGGGAATATTCATGTTCAGAAGAGGAATCAGAGGAAATGGAAACCTGGTCTGAAGATTCATATTCTATCTCTTGCCTAGGCCTCTTATCAGGAGGGGGATGGGAACCTCTGATCAAAGTAATTAGGTCTTTGGCCATTTTAAGCATCTGTTTTTTAGGCATGGAAGTCTGTCCAGGAGAATGCTGTACTTGTTTCTTTGTCTTTAGAGCTGCTTTAGTCTTTGCCTTTGAAGCTGAGGTTGGCTTTACATATAACTGTGTAGGTCTGAAAACACACACAGAAGCCGATGCCTGCTCAGCGGCTCTGGACCCATCCGAGGGAATAGTTTCAGAGTGTCCAATACCTTGAGTTTCCAGCGGCCTAGTTGGCTCCATGTGGGAGTCGGAAGCGGCCTGTGGCTCTGAGGTAGCAAGCATCAGGGGCTGCGAAAGCGCCTCACTGAGAACCAGCGACAGGCCTAGCGGAAGCCTCATAGTCGGTTTTGGACCTCGGATGCCTGTCCTTTTCTTTTTCCTTGCGCTTTTTATAAAATCCGGTCGTCGGCTGTTCCGACGGCATTGTATAATTGAAACTTCGGCCAAAGTAATGAAAGGCAAAATCGTACCGACGCTTAATAGTGCGTTGGTTAAATCTAGCACAAAACCGACAGCTAGTAACGTCGTGGTCAGGGCCTAGGCAAGGAATACAGTAAGAATGAAAAATCCTTACAAGGTATTTGCTACCCACAAGAAATACAATTGTTAACTTTTTCTGACATCGGTCTGGAGCAAGAAAAAAGTTTCCACAACGGGGTACTTAGCTTTAATGAAGACTTCGGATCTGAAATTTGATTTTGAAAATCTCAGGGGTCGGCCGACCGGCACTTGCAAACTGCTTTTGCTTCGGGCACCGCGCGGCAAGAAAGACTGAAGAAAATGGCGTCGGCTGCATCTACTATACCCCTGGCGCACTGACGTCAGGGAAGAGGCGACAACAACCAACGCCGGACCTAGACTTTGGAATTCGGGCCGACTGAGGGTAGCCTGCCAGCAGGATAACCCAATTGTAATGACTGCAACAGTGAAACACGATGAACATCAGAATAACACTTGCAGTGTTTGCATGGCTACAGTTTGCGTTAGTATAAGGACATTTGACAGCTTCCAGTTAGGCTCCTGGTGCAATTGCTTATGTGTCATTTTGTGGGTGTACTTACACTTAAGGAAGAAAGGAAGGAAGGAAAATTTGTCTCAGTGATGTATGTGGGCTGGCATTTAGGAGAAAAATGCAATTTTTTTTTTAAAGATGCACTGACATAAGGATTCTGGTGACTGGAAAATCATCTTGCACTCAGCCATATCAAGCTGGGATGGGGGTGTACTTTTCTACATGCTACAGGAACACAGTAGGCAGCAAAAATAGTAAGAATTAATGCATTTTATGGAACTCTGCCTCTTTCTGATAATGGGATCGACAAATATGGATGGAAACTATGTAAGTGTGCAGGACATTTAAATATATTGACACTATTCTCCTTTAAAATGCACATTATTAGTGTTTCCTTCTACTTAAAATAACTACTCTCATTTCAAGTTACTATGCTTACACTGTATATTCAACTAGGATATAGGATGGCAATCCTACTACATACTTGTTAAGGATTTACCATTTTATATTTTAACACGTTACTAACAAATAATTAACTCATCTGCACATTGGTGTATAGAACTCATTCACCTTGTTGACAGCTACATTTTCTGTTTCTCCTCTGCAAAACCAGTACATACTTTTTGTCTTAAACCCAATTAAAAAAAAAAAAAAAGAGCAAACTTGCAACCCCTTATTACAAAGTATTTAGGAAGGGAAATAATACAGCTCTTGTTAACCAAAACAATTAAGAAACTTTACAAGAAAACAGGATATTGTCCTTTTTTCCCATTAGATTAAAATGAAGTTCCTATTATCATTACGTAGACAACCTTTCTGTTTAAGAAGTGAAACTGAGCTTATTACCGTTCTGTACTTCCTCAGGGCTACTGCGGGATGGATTTTTCCAGCATAGGTTTCATTGTCAGTAAACACGATGAAAACATCAGCAGGTGTCTTTGTTTTTTGAGCCCATTGCATGGGGAGAGCGCAGTCAGTCCCTCCCATAGGAATCTATCAAAATAAAAGCAAAACTTTTGTTAGAAACAAACACAAAAAGTACTTTATTCTTGAATGCACTCAAAGTCAAAAATGAATTATACTTTCTCTTACCATTTGCATTGTTCTCAGTACTTCCTGAAGTTTCATATTAGCAGTGACTGGGCATGGAACCATTTTATTAGAAAATGCCACTACGGTAGAATGTTGCTCAGTACGCAAAACAACCTAAAAAGAGAATAATTCAGGACACAAATGTAACACCTCCATTAACGTAAAGAATACGAGATAAAACAATATTGGTAAAACAGTATCTCTACATAAACACCTACAAATAAATCATCTGCAGTGATCAGATATGCCCAATGTTTTCAAGAAATAGCTTTAAATGTGTAACAGTTTTGTCTGCAAAGGACAATCTTAATTGACTGCATGATTCAAAGGAAAGTGTATTTTTGGCAGTCACCACAGTTAGGCAGTAAAGAACAGGAAAATTGGAGGTTGGCATAATGGTTTAATTGTTTGCCTCACAGACGCAAGGTATAGTGTTTGATTCTCAGCTTGGGATGGAGGGCTAAAATTAAAAAAAAAAAAAAAAAACTGTCATTATTCTTCATACTTTTCTGTTAATGGGCCAGCAGGCAAAATGTGCAGTTCATGTGAAGTCACTGCTGCTTATTTTTTTGGGTTTGGCACTTTGTCACAGTACTGGATGTCTGTTTAGCGGGAGGCAACTGTGAATGTAAGCCTGAATCACTACGTTACCATTCACAAGACAAGGCTGTTTGTAATGTGATTTTGGTTAAAACACTGTAATCTATGAACTTTCAAAGTGTGCACACCATCATGACCATGCAATTTTAGGCTGCAAAGACAGACTTCTGTTTTACTTCTGAATTACTTTGACTAGCGGTGCTGTCATCAAGGATATAACAAATCGCAAAAGGCAAGTTTCTGTAAAATAATAAAGACTGCAAAAGATATTACTGAATCTGACTTGTGTGGTGTTATGTCATACTGTACAAAGTATAATGTGGATTTCTGGCTGTTGTACCTCTTGGGCTCTGTTCACATAAAAATCAGGGACAGAGGCAAAACTGTGTAGAGATAAGTGTGCCGATCTGGAATTAGGGACAATTTGTGTTTCTATACATTTGGCTTCTACTATGACTCCAGTCATTCTATTTGGACGATGTTACAACCTGTCCACAGCTCTCAAATTTTCAAATTTTCATCTTCAAAATGTGGAGCAAATAGGCAGTATGTGAAAACATTTTCTAACAGCTTCAGTTAGGAATCTCTCACACTGTGGTCAATAACTTGTTAATCTTTGTAATGATTTCTTTAGTTGTATTAGCGTGATTCACTACTACTACTACTTATGAACCTCACATTTTGCCTGCTGCCCCGTTAACGGAAAAATACCTTAGTCTAATAATCACCTAACCAAATAACATTCCAAGTCAAAATATCAGGAATATATCTGTCTGGCCACTGATGATATAAAAAAGAAAAAAAGTGCAATGGCTTTCAAGGACATTCAGCTTTCCCATCTTACCAGGATAGTAGTGCCTACCTGTAAACAAAATTTCTGTTGATTTTCTAATGTCAGAGAAGGCCAATGTGATTTCTCCCTGATAAGACCTATGCACTGCAATGATGTTTTTTTCTCATGTGTGCTGTGCCGAACACCAAAACTATTCAAACTGATGTTATGTCCCTGTACAGCACTTAAACAGAAGGACAGAGAGTTATGTCCCCGTGTTTACATTCTGGTACATTTATGAATGCAGACTACATAGCAGTTCATTTTCAGAAGCAGTGACTTTACCACATAGCATAACAGTTATCAAATAAGCTTGAAATAACATACTTATTATACCCTTACTGGTTGGTCTATGACTGGACCCCTTCCACAACACGGCTGTGACAAGGATGATTATTATTTCTACTATAATCAGGATTCCTTTTTCCCCAAAAGCTCCCACACCTGAGTGTGCCCAATGGCTACAGCAATACACCAAGTACTAATATGGCATGTGTATAGCCCTCCAGTTCATCACCAATCATTCAGGAAGCACACTTTCTGCTAATCAATAAAACAGTGAATTTGACACTACACTGTTCCAAGAATATATAACTCTGTACTTGCCTGACTTACAGGGAGCTCCAACTGCAGTTGTAGGATGTGTACTTGGACTCTCACTGTAGAGGAGGATGATGGGAGGGTATCTGCGACACAATGAGAAGGATTCCCTCATATGAACATCATACGCGGTCTTATCACATGAGCTGCTGTATTACAAGACTCTCTTTGGTTAATAAGTGGTTATGTTGAGCCTCTTTTCTGTTTCAATTTAGCATTTTTTTTTCACTGAACTCCTGCATGCAGGACAAGCATGCCATATACTGGTAAATACCATTACTGAACCCAGTCTTTCAGAGCAGCCTGCCTACACCCTGAAAGTACCAGTGCACTCCAAATGACTAAGAGTGCACACTCTTGTTAATCAATAAAAAAAAAAAAAACAATGAAGAGTTGTTTATAATTAATATGCAAGTATTCTGACCCAATTTATCTGAAAATTTAAGACTGGATAATGGGAGGTGGGATGGTGCTTGGAAATGACCAACAGATGTCCCTGATAGTACAACATATACAGTCTTACAGCAGTGGTTAATCTGTGAGTGGGCAATGACGATCTTAAGTTGGGCAAACAAGAAATCTGTGAAGGGCCATCCATGGTGCATTTACAAGTCACCTGAATTCCAAGCAGGAATGGCAGTAGAATGGGAGGAGCTAGAGGATGGCAAAGAAAAAAGAACAAGAAGGCTGCATCCTGAAATACCAGAGTACAAATAGTCCAAATGGAGAACATTTTTCCCCTTACCAGAGTGTATTTGCCATGCAGATGCCACTTCTGAAAGTACAGTTTTGTACCTACCATAAATGTAGATGTTCGAGTGCTAATACAGCTGCAGTCATAACAGATGGGTTCTCCTGCCGTCAGGCGGGTCCTCGGTCGGCCGAATTCCAAAGTCTAGGTCAGGCGTCAGTTGTCGTCGCTTCTTCCCTGACGTCAGTGCGACAGGGGTATAAAAGAACCAGCAGACGCCATTTTCTTCAGTTTTTCTTGCCCCAGATGTCAGGTGCCCCCAGAAGGAAGGCAATACATAAAATTATGTAATAATGCAATGCAATATAATCAAAAAACAGTAGTTGCAAGCAAATACACCATAAAAGAATACCCCTAGAGGGGAAGGAGGGAGGGAAACCTGGACTGCAGCTGTATTAGCACTCGAACATCTACATTTATGGTAGGTACAAAACTGTAGTATGTTCATTGTGCATACAGCTGCAGTCATAACAGATGGGTAGAATCCCAAAGCTAAGAAAGGGGTGGTAGGCACTAGGTGGAAGTAGGAGGAGCCAAAATGCCCTGCAAGACTGCAGTGGCAAAGCCTGCTCTAGATTTGGAGTATAATGGTAGGTTGTAGTGCTTGGAGAAGGTATGCACAGAACTCCAAGTGGCTGCTTCCAAAATATCCTTGGTAGGAACTCCTCTGAGGAAGGCTGCAGAGGTGGCTGTGGCCCTGGTGGAATGAGTTCTAATGCCTTTAGGTACAGTTTTGCCATGAAAGGAATAGCAAAAGCGTATGCAGTGGGCTATCCATTTTGAGATTGTCTGTTTGGAAATTGGCTTTCCTTGAGCTCCTACCGCACAGGCCACAAAGAGCTGTTCTGATTTTCTGAAAGGTTTTGTTCTGTCCAAATAATAACGTAGTTGCCTGTGGATGTCCAAGGAATGTAGTAATCTCTCCCCTTTGTTTTGAGGATTAGGATTAAAAAGTAGGTAAATGTATGGCTTGATTTAAAGCTACCCTGGATACCACTTTAGGCATAAAGGACGGGTTGGTTCGTAAGGAAACTCTGTCCTGATGGAAGATGATAAAAGGCTGGACAGCCATGAGAGCCTGTAGTTCTGAAACTCTACGAGCTGAAGTGATAGCCAGAAGGAAAGCTGTTTTCCAGGACAAATATTGCAAATCTGATGAGGCAGCTGGCTCAAAAGGGGGCAAAGTCAGTTTTTCCAGAATGAAATTAAGATCCCAAGCAGGTATTGGTTGTTTCCTTGGAGGTCTTAAATTCTTAGCCCCTCCGAGGAACTGTCTTAATAGAGGGTGAGAGAATAAAGGTGGATCAGTGTTGTATTCTGCAGAAATGGCTGAGGCATGGATTTTGATGGAGGAGAACGAAAGTCCACTGCTTAGCAGTTCAGCCAAATATTGTAGTATTTGAGGTAAATTCAGTTTTCCAGGGTTCTGGCCCTTTTTCTCATTCCAGACAAAAACGTTTCCATTTTGCGGAGTAAGCTTTTCTAGTTGATGGCCTTCTGGCCTCCAAAATGACATCCTGCACCTCCTTGGAGAGTAGGGCCTGCTGTGATGCTAAGGAATCTTCCATGCGGCTAGATTGAGTGTTTTTAGCTGACTGTGAAGAGTTTTGAAGATGTGCTGAGTCAGAAGAAGAGGCATTAGAGGCAGGGTCCATGGTGGGGAATGCGTCAGGCTCCTCAGGAGTGGGTACCAGTGTTGCCTTGGCCAGTCCGGAGCAATGAGGATCATCTTTGGTCTGTCTGCTCTGGTCTTCAATAGGACTTTGGGCAGCAGAGGAGAGGGGAAGGCATAAACTGTCATTGATGTCCAACTGAAAGAGAGCGTCCACTCTCCAGGCCTTTGGATGGAAGATCCTTGAGCAGAATTTTGTCAATTGATGATTTTTGTGGGAGGCAAAGAGATCCATGTCTGGCCTTCCCCATTCTTGGATTATTTCTGTAAAAACTTTTGGATGCAACTTCCATTCGTGTGGATCTGTCATATTCCTGCTTAGGTTGTCTGCCAGCGTGTTTTCCTTGCCTGGCAAGTACTGTGCTTGTAGTTCCATTTGTAAGTCCATGGCCATGTTCCAAAGTGACATGGCCAGTCTGCATAGGGGATAAGAATGTGTTCCTCCCTGCTTGTTTATGTACCACATAACTGTGGTGTTGTCCGTTCTTATCAATCGTTGACCTGGTCGTAGAAGGTCCTTGAAAGCTATAATAGCATTTATTACTGCTAGCATTTTTTTTTGATTGATGTGAAGGTGCTTTTCTTTTTGGGACCATTTGCCCTGAATGCACCGGTCTGTCATGTGCGCCCCCCAGGCGTAGTCCGAGGCGTCTGTTGTGATGACTTGATTTGCTTGAGGCTTGCTGAATGGAAGACCTGTGTTTGTTTGACATGCTTGAGCCCACCACAGAAATTCCTTTTGCAGACATGGAATTAGTGGTATTATTGTTTCCAAACTGTGGTTGTGTTGAGACCATATGTTTTTTAGGTACCACTGTAGTTTTCTCATATGCAGCTTTGCACATGGGATTAGTAAGATGCAAGATGCCATGAATCCCAGAGCCTGCAGGATTTTCCTTGCAGTCAGCCTGGTGCAATTTGCCAGTTTTCTGAAATATTGAATTAGTTGCCCCTGCTTCTCTGGCGTGAGGTAGGCCATCTGGGTGTTTGTGTCCAAATTGGCACCCAGGAAAATTATCTTCCGAGAGGGTATTAGCCTTGATTTCTCTTTGTTGACTGTGTATCCCAGAGAGTTTAATAACATTATTACATAAGCCAGATGTTTCAGAAGAATGTGCTTGCTGTCCGCTTAGATCAGGCAGTCGTCCAAATAAGGGCATATTTGTATCCCTTGAAGTCTGCAGTAGGCAATTACTGATGCCAGGCATTTCGTGAATACTTTGGGCGCGGTAGATAAGCCAAAGGGCAATGCAGAGAATTGATAATGGGTTGAACCTGCAAGAAATCTGAGGTATCTTCTGCAATTTTGTCTGATTGGGACATGCAGGTATGCCTCCTTGAGGTCCAATGTTACCAGCCAAGACTCCTTGCCCAGCATGGGAAGTAGTTGCTGTAGAGTGAGCATCTTGAATTTTGGTACGAGTAGGAATGTGTTTAGGATGGAAAGATCCAAAATAGGTCTCCAATCTTTTCCCTTCCTTGGCACCAGAAATAGCCTGGAATAAAAACCTTGACCTTGTTCGTGTGTAGGTACCTCTTGAATAGCTTTCATGTTTATAAGATCTGAAATTTGCTTTTGTGCCTCTGCCCTTTGATTGTGTGGCAGGTTTGGCATGCCTCTCATTTTTGGAAGGGTATGAAAATGGAATTTGTAGCCTCTGTTTATAATGTCCAGGATCCATTTGTCCTTTGTGACAACATGCCAATTTTTTGAGAATAGTGCCAGCTTTCCTCCTAAGGGGGCTGCCATTTGAGACCTGGTTGGCATGCAAAGGGGAAAGTCATTGTGTTTGCTTTCTTAAAGATTGCGAGTTGTCCTCACCACCTCTGTGTAGGAGCTTGCCATTGTCTGCCTCTGTACGATCCTAGTGATTGTCCTCTGCCCCTCGGGTGCCTGTATCTGCCTCTTTGGGGTCTGTCTGTGGCAGGAAAGGACCAGTTTTTGGAAGGCCAATTTCTACTAAAACGTGGGGGTTGAACCTGCAGAAATTCTTTCACAGTTTGCATTGATTTAGCCTTTTCCTCCATTTTCCGTAATACTTCCTCAGCATTTGCCCCAAATAGTACATCCTTTTGAAGAGGGGCGTCTAGTAATTTAGCTTTGACATGATCAGGCAAGGCTTGTTCCTTGAGCCAGGCATGTCTACGTATGACTGAGCCTGTAACAGTGGCTCTACATGAGGCCTCTAGAGCATCAAAACCACATTGTAAGGTTTGCTTACCCACTTGTTCTGCACTATGCATCAAATCCTGCAACTCCTTCAAGTCTGGTTGTTCAGGTTGTGACATTTTACTTTTCAATTGAGATAACAGAAACTGTTGGTATTTTAGCATATGAAACTGACAGTTTAAGGCCCTCATGGATAAGGTAGCCGAGGTATATACCTTTTTTCCCCACCTTTCTAAGGATCTGGAATCTCTCTCGGAAGGCAATGGATTTTTGGCAATGGAGGCCTTAACTCCCTTGGGCCCCTGTGAGATGGTTTCTAGGTCAGCAGCATGGCTTTTGTACAGAAATTGGTGTGAGTCAGGAACCCTGTAGTACCTGTCAGGCTTAACTGGAGCTGGAGGTAGAGAGTCCGGGTTAAGGCAGGCCTCCGAGTAAACATCATCTAGGATGTCCAAGACAGGAGGTATAGCCAGAGGCCTGTGCTGGGGTAACAAAAGAAATTCCCTGAGCCTTTTCTTGGAATCTGAATAATCCTGGCCTTCCCAGTGGAAGTGTTCCCTTAAGGTATGCAAAGTTTCCCCAAATGAGTAATCCTCAGGGGGGGATACAGAAGGAATAGACTCCTCTGTATCAGAGTCTTCAAAAGAGGAGTAAGACTGTTCCTGATCATCAGTGTGTTCTGAAATAATGGAGACCTGATCAGAGGAGGGGGAATCTTCCTCCACTCTGGGCCTTTTGTCCGGAGGTGGCTGAGAACCTCTGATTAGAGAAATTAAATCCTCAGCCATTTTAAGCATCTGTTTCTTAGGCATGGGGCCTGGAGATGGGCCCTGTGTAGCTGGTCTCTTAGGGTGCATGGTTGCTTTAGACTTGGTGAAAGCCTTGATGGAGAAAGAAGAGGAAGGTCTGAAGACACCTTGAGTGGAGGTGGACCTGTCCGCATTCTGTGTTTCAACGCCAAGAGTGGCTTCGGTATCTGTAGTCAGGGTGTGGGCCGAGGAGCCTGCGACCTCGGGTACAGGAGACACCGCCAAAGATGTCGTCGGTAATCAGGGGCTGCGTAGGCGCCTCGCTGAGAACCGGACCACGTGTAGTCGGCTTTGGCGTGGTGTCGGTAGAGGCCGCGGACCTCGAGTGTCGGTCCTTGTCTCTGCGTTTTTTAGACAAAACCGGAGTCTGAGTATCCGACGACATAGTATAGTTAAATGCTTTCCCAAAAAAATGCTGGGCGAACTCCGCCCGACGCTTAATAGTGCATTTGTTGAATGTAGCACAAAAGCGACAGACCGAGACGTCGTGGTCTGGGCCTAAACAAGGTATACAGAGGGAATGGAAATCCTTATGCGGTATTTGCTTCCCACAAGAAATACAATTATTAACTTTGTCTGACATCGGTCTGAGGCAAGAAAAGTTTCCCCAACGGGGTACTTAGCTTTTAAGAAGACTTCGGTTTCCAAATTTTGTCGTAATCTCAGGAGCTGGCCGACCGGCACCGTGCGGCAAGAAAGACTGAAGAAAATGGCGTTCTTTTATACCCCTGTCGCACTGACATCAGGGAAGAAGCGATGACAACCGACGCCGGACCTAGACTTTGGAATTCGGCCGACTGAGGACCCGCCTGACGGCAGGAGAACCCATCTGTTATGACTGCAGCTGTATGCACGATGAACATCCTACAATTCCAAGAGAAGACAGGAGGAATTGTTTGGTGAGTACGCCAGCACATTTGTTTGTCTCGGTGAATTTCTTATGGAATGATGCCTTTATCTTTGAGACACATGAACTCTGCACAGAGGGCATAAGTGCAGATGTACAAGACAGATTGGTTGTCAGAATAATCAAAGTGGGACCCTATAAACAGATTTCCATCTAAAACCTTAAGATTACAAAGAGTGCTCAAAACTTCAGCCACATGATATGGAAAGTACAGTTGTGTACCTACCATAAATGTAGATGTTTGAGTGTATTCACTGTTGCAGTCATTACACTTGGGTTATCCTGCTGGCAGGCTACCCGCAGTCGTCCAGAATTCCAAAGTCTTGGTCCGGCGTCGGTTGCTGTCGCCTCTGCCCTGATGTCAGTGCGCCAGGGGTATACAAGATGCAGCCGACGCCATTTTCTTCAGTTTTTCTTGCCCCAGTTGTCAGGTGCCCCCAAACAGGTAGGCAACACATATTGCTAATAATAACATACAGTAAAATAAAAACAATACCTTCATCTACAAGCAAATACACCACACAGGTTGTATAAGATAGAAAGGTATAGATAAGTCCCAGCAAAGAAAGAGGGGATGGAGGGTGGGCAACCTGGACTGCAACAGTGAATACACTCGAACATCTACATTTATGGTAGGTACACAACTGTACTATGTTCATCGTGTTTCACTGTTGCAGTCATTACACTTGGGTTGAATCCCAAAGCTGAGGCTGGCTGGCTGGGTCTAAATAGAATTAGGAGTGGCTATAAGGCCCTGCAGAACTGCAGTGGCAAAGCCTGCTCTGGATTTAGAGTAAAGAGGCAAGTGGTAGTGCTTTGTAAAAGTGTGCACTGAAGTCCATTTTGCAGCCTCCAAAATATCCTTGGTTGGTACTCCTCTGAGGAAGGCTACTGAGGCGGCTGCTGCCCTGGTCGAATGTGGCCTAATGCCCTTAGGCACTGATTTGCCATGTTGTGAATAGCAGAAACAAATGCAGTGTCCTATCCATTCTGAAATAGTCTGCTTTGAGATAGCCTTTCCTTGTGATCCTGCAGCATATGCCACTAAAAGTTGTTCAGTCTTTCTGAAAGCTTTAGCTTTGTCCAAGTAGAAGCGTAGCTTCTGTGCATGTCCAAAGAATGCAGAAGTCTCTCCCCTTTATTCTGGGGATTTGGATAAAATGTAGGCAAAGGAATGGTTTGATTAAGAGCCACACTAGATAATGTTCTTAGGCATAAATGTAGGGTTTGTCCTTAGAGAAACCCTGTCTGGATGGAAAATGATGAAAGGTTCCACAGCCATTAATGCCTGTAACTCTGAGACTCTTCTTGCTGAAGTTATTGCTAGGAGCAGAGCTGTTTTCCATGATAAGTATTTTATCTCGGCTGTATTGGCTGGCTCAAAAGGAGGCAGTGTGAGCTTTTCCAAGACAAAGTTGAGGTCCCATGCAGGTATTGGTGCTCTTCTTGGGGGTCTAATGCTTTTGGCCCCTCTGAGGTACTGCCTTAGTAATGGATGTGAAAAAACAGGCGGGTCCGTATTGTAATGAGCTGAAATGGCAGGAGGCATGGATCTTAATTGATGAAAAGGATAGGCCTTTGTCCAGCATCTCAGTTAGGTATTGTAAAATCTGAGGAATATTTGGTACAAGCATGTGAATTCCTTGTGCCTGGTTCCAAGCACAAAATCTCTTCCATTTTTCTGCATATGATTTTCTGGTGCTGCGCCTCCTGGCCTCCAGAATAACATCCATAACTGCTTTAGAGAGAGGTGTGTCCTGAAAGGTTACATTATCCGCCATGCAGACAGATTTAGAGTTCTGAGTTGGCTGTGCAGTATCTGATTGCTTTGTTGGGTCAGTAAATGAGGAATATGAAGTAACGTCCAAGCTGGGCCTTGACACAAGCTCTTTAGGATTGGGTACCAGTGCTGGCGTGGCCAGTCTGGGGCAATCAAGATCATTTTTGGCTTCTCTTGTCTGACCTTTAGGAGTACCTTGGGGAGGAGAGGTAGTGGAGGAAAGGCATATACTGTAAGGTTTTTCCAGCTGAATGATAGAGCATCCACATTCCATGCTAGCTTGTGATAAGTCCTTGTACAGAATCTCTATAGTTGGCAGTTGTGAGGTGAGGCAAATAGATCTATGTCTGGGCATCCCCATTTCCTTGTTATTATGCTGAAGATTTGTGGATCTAGTTTCCACTTGTGAGGATCCATGAGGTTTCTGCTTAGTTCATCTGCCATAGTATTTGTCTTTCCTGGCAGGAATTGTGCTTGCAGGTGTACTTGACAAGTCAATGCTGTGTCTCACAAATTCATGGCTTGTCTGCAGAGGGGGTAGGAATGCGTGCCTCCCTGCTTGTTTATGTACCACATGACTGTAGTACTGTCCGTCTTTATCAGTAGTTGTCCTGGATGAAGTAGATCCTTGAAAGCTGTCAGGGCATTCTGCACAGCCAGCATTTCTTTTAGATTGACATGAAGATGCATTTGGCTCGTGGGCCATGTGCCCTGAATACATTTTCCTGCCATGTGGGCCCCCCTGGCATAATCTGATGCATCTGTTGTTATTGTCTGCCTGGCAGTGGGTAGAGTGAAAGGCTGTCCCTTGTTGTGGTGACAGGCCTGTGCCCACCATCGAAACTCCTGTTGCAGGCAGGGAATGAGGGTAATAAGTTTTTCCAGGCTGTGGCAATGTTGAGTCCAAACACTTTTTAGATACCATTGAAGCTTCCTCATATGCAGTCTTGCATATGGAATTAACAGAATGCAGGATGCCATGAAGCCCAAAGCCTGCAGAATTTTTCTTGCAGATAACTGGGTTTTTGTTGCCAACATTTCGAAGTAAGAAGTCAGTTGCCTTTGTTTGTCTGGCGTCAGATAGGCCATCTGGGCAGTTGTATTTAAGCTTGCACCCAGGAATATTATCTCTTGAGAGGGTACTAGTTTTGATTTATTTTCGTTTACTGTGTACCCTAGGCAGATTAGCAATCTTTTTACAAACGCCAGATGCTTTAGTAGAATGTCCTTGTTCTCTGCTTGAATAAGGCAGTCGTCCAAGTAGGGATATATTTGTATTCCTCTGTCTGCAAACAGCAATGACTGGTGCCAGGCATATTGTGAAGACCCTGGGCGCAGTAGATAAGCCAAAGGGCAGTGCAGAGAATTGGCAGTGCATTGAGCCAGTTATGAATCTGAGGTATCTTCTGCAAGATTGTCTGATTGGGACATGCAGGTATGCCTCCTTTAAGTCCAAGGTTACAAAGCCTTCTTGCCCAGCATGGGCAGAAGCTGCTGCAGAGTCAACATTTTGAATTCTGGAACGGCCAGAAAAGTGTTTAGAATAGACAGGTCCAGTATTGGTCTCCAGGCTTTGTCCTTTCTGGGTACCAAGAAAAGACGTGAGTAAAATCCTTGTCCCTGCTCCTGTAGTGGTACTTGCTGAATGGCCCTCATGTCCATGAGGGATGAAACTTGCTTTTGTGCCTCTTCCCATTGATTGTGTGGCAGGTCTGGCATGCCTTTTGCCTTAGGCAGGGTGTGAAAATGGAACCTGTAACCCTGAGACACTATATTCAAGACCCATTTGTCCTGGGTGCTCATGTGCCAGTTTTGTGAAAAAAGTGCTAATTTTCCCCCAAGGGAGTGTTCAAAAGATAAGTGCTTGGTACTGGTAGAGGAAAGTCACTGGGGTTGTTTCCTACAAGGTTGAGATTTGTCTTCTCCGCTTCTGGAGGTAGAAGCACCCCATTGTTTAGGCCTGTATGAGCCTTGGGGCTGGGATCTGCCTCTTGGGTGCCTGTATCTGCCTCTTTGTGGCCTATCAGACACTGGAAAGGACCAATTTTTAGAAGGCCAGTTCCTGCTAAATCTGGGTGGCTGTACCTGTAAGAAATCCTTAACTGTCTGCATAGATTTCGCTTTATCCTCCATTTTCTTCAACACCTCTTCTGCCTTAACACCAAACAAAGTATCATGCTGTAATGGAGCATCTAATAATTTTGCTTTAACATGATCATGCAGATTCTGTTCCTTTAACCAAGCATGCTTCCTAATAACAGAACCCGTTACAGCGGCCCTTCAAGAAGCCTCCAAAGAATGAAAACCACATTGCAAAGTATGTTTTCCCACCTGTTCAGCTGCATGCAATAAATCCTGCATTTCCTTGTTTTCAGCACATTCAGAATTTGTCAACATTTTCTGTTTCAACAGTGACATTAAGTATTGCTGATATTTAAGCATATGAAACTGACAATTTAAAGCCCTTACAGCCAAGGTATCAGAAGTGTAAATTTTCCCCCATCTGTCATGTGCTCTAGAATCCCTATCAGAGGGAACAGGGTTTTTTGCAGTGGAAGCCTTGACCCCTTTGGGACCCTGAGATATAGTTTCAGGGTCAGCAGCAGGGTTTTTATATAGAAATTTATGAGAGTCTGGAACCCTGTAGTACCTGTCTGGCTTAACGGGTGCTGGGGATATAGAGTCTGGAGACAGGCCAGACTCTGAAAAAACATTATCTACAATGTCCAGAACAGGAGGAACAGCAAAGGGCCTGTGCTGAGGAAGTAAAAGAAAATCTCTGAGCCTTTTCTTGGATTCTGAATAATCCTGGTTCTCCCAATGAAAGTGCTCCCTCATAGTATGCAGGGTTTCCCCAGAACAGTAATCCTCAGGAGGAGAAGCTGAAGGAATAGATTCTTCAGCATCAGAATCCTCATAGGGAGGAAGAGAGTATTCCTGATCAGAGGAGGAATCAGAGGAAATGGAAACCTGATCTGAAGATTCATAGTCTGTCTCTTGCCTAGGCCTCTTATCAGGAGGGGGATGGGAACCCCTGATCAAAGTAATAAGGTCTTCAGCCACTTTGAGCATCTGTTTTTTAGGCATGGAAGTCTGTCCTGTAGAATGCTGTACTTGCTTCTTTGTCTTTAGAGCTGCTTTAGACTTTGGCTTTGAAGCTGAAGATGGCTTTACATATAACTGTGCAGGTCTGAAAACACCCTCAGAAGCCGATGCCTGCACAGCGGCTCCAGACCCATCTGAGGGTATAGTTTCCGAGGATCCAATACCTTGAGTTTCCAGAGGCCCAGTCGGCTCCACGTGGGAGTCGGAAGCGGCCTGTGGCTCTGAAGTAGCGGGTGTCAGGGGCTGCGAAAGCGCCTCACTGAGAACCGGCGAACCAACGACTAGCTTAGAGGAAGCCTCATCGTTGGTTTTGGACCTCGAATGCCTGTCCTTGTCTTTATCCTTGCGTTTTTTATAGACTCCAGTCATCAGCTGTTCCGACCTCAAATGCCTGTCCTTGTCTTTATCCTTGCGTTTTTTATAGACTCCGGTCGTCGGCTGTTCCGCCGGCATTGTATAATTGAACCTGTGGCCAAAGTAATGAAAGGCAAAATCGTTCCGACACTTAATAGTGCGTTGGTTAAATCTAGCACAAAACCGACAACAAGCAACGTCGTGGTCAGGGCCTAGGCAAGGAATACAGTAAGAGTGAAAATCCTTATAAGGTATTTGCTTCCCACAAGAAATACAACTGTTAACTTTTTCTGACATCGGTCTGGAGCAAGAAAAAAGTTTCCCCAATGGGGTACTTAGCTTTAATGAAAACTTCGGATCTGAAATTCGAATTTGAAAATCTCAGGAGTCGGCTGACCGGCACTTGCGAACTACTTTTGCTTCGTCACCGCGCGGCAAGAAAGACTGAAGAAAATGGCATTGGCTGCATCTTATATACCCCTGGCGCACTACTGTCAGGGAAGAGGCGACAGCAACCGATGCCGGACCAAGACTTTGGAATTCTGGACGACTACGGGTAGCCTGTCAGCAGGATAACCCAAGTGTAATGACTGCAACAGTGAAACACGATGAACATCATCCTCTCCAGACAGGATCACTTTATCTGAAACAATGATAAGCCAAGGTGAGCTCCATACATTCCCAATGCAGCAGAGGGACATAAGTCATCTACAATGGGATCAGCTCTCTTGTCCAGGTTACACCAGACATTAGTGACCTCTATGAAGTTTAGATCCTCTCCTAATGCATGGTGATAAGTCACAGCTTGCACCAAAAAAGATGAATGCAAGAGTTTTAGAGAGAAATATATTAATCTGGAGCAAAACAGAGGATAAATTAAACCATATATCCCTGTTCCACTGGGGACTCTCCTTTGTGGGTGATTGGGAAGCTAACTCTATTATCAGCATTTCGAGTAAGCTCTAGCACTAATTAAAATATATATGTTTGTGTTTTTTTGGTAACCCTATTGCAGCAAACGTGCAGCTGCAATGTATATTCGGCAGGACTGACTTTATACTGGAGGTTAAGGAAGTTCTTCAGTCCATAGGGCTGAAATCCAGACCTGTGGAAACCTGTAAGAACTTCAGCAGATCAGCACAGAGGGAAAACTAGGCAGTTTAGAGGCGTTAGATTGGTTTCATGTAACATGCCTTCAGCAGAAACTGAATTTTTCCTTGCACATAGAATCTGCGTTAACTGAAGTGACACCCCTCCCAACCCCACACATACTGAAGATGCTAAATATGGAACAGACTTGTAAAAAACTTTTTTTTCAAAAGCCTCACCACCCCCCAACCCCACACATACTGAAGATGCTAAACCAGGGACTGTGGAGTGACTGAAGCACAGCACATAAACCAGGAAATCTGTGGCCATACCAGATGTAGATCTGAATCCCCGCTTGAAGAGTCCAAAAAGCAAGCGTGACTCAGATCCACCCACCCAGAGGAGATGCATATGAAACCAGCTCAGCAATCTTTTGCTGCTAACATTATTGTGGTGAACATGTTTGACTGCTTTTCCCCACAAAAGACAAAGGAGACATACGTGGATGTTCAGCAAACTGAACAATAGATAGGCTGTGTGGCTTTCGTCCACATAGATAGTAACAGGCATAGGAGTACAAATATATTTTTTCACACAAAGAAGTCTGACACAAACATCAATAAACACAAGAAACTCACCTCTTAAGTAGGAGTTACAAAAGTTTGATTTGTTTAACCAGTGTTAGTTTGCTTTATTCGTTATTGTTAAGGTCAGCTTTTGGAATGGTTTGTTGTGCAGTCTGGCACATTGACACTGTCAGGCAATAGACCACACAACATGCCTTGAGGAATACCAGAAGTACACATTTCAGAGGCAGGTATGACAGTGCTTTGAGCAGTAGAGTTGTTTAAAGTTTTAAGAATGTACTGATGAGTGAATGCTAGAGGCGGTTACTGTAAATGTACGAGTACTGAACATCCCACATAAGTATCTCATGGTATTAATTATATTATAGAAGGCTAAAATTGCCACCAGGCATGTACACTATATAAACAATGGGTGAGGCATTGATTTTACTGTTCCAGACATAAATTAAGGCAAAGACTGTTGGACAGCATTTAATAAGAAGCTAGGAGATGAGACTTGGAAAGGTTTCCTACAAAGCACAGTCATTAGGTTTTGGAATCAATTTATGGTTCCAATGTGGATTATCTAAAGTTTTTTTGTACAATTCTGTGAGGTTACGGGCAAGTTAACTCAAGATGTTGAGAGATTTATGATCATATGGACTACAGTGCCAAACTATTGCACAGATATATTCAATCAATCACTGTACTATCATGTTAAAGAAAAGAAAATTGTTAACCATTTTACAGGGGAATAAGGGTTACATGCTGTCTAGTACATATTATACCGAAGGAGGACAGGCTCAACTTGATGACTCTTTCAGCAGATCATAACAGCTGCCTGGAGTTCTGATTCACTTTTTTTTTTAAAGAAACATCTTTATTAAATTATCACATATGACATAGACAATCTTACATTTATATAAATGAAAACACCATAATGAAATTTTCATTTGCAAACATTATACATTACAAATCATGTTGACACAATTGTAGTTGCACACATTATACATCACTTAAAATATATCCAGTCATTGTCAGTCAAACATTGCATAGTTTGAGGCAGATTAACTCTTGTAGCCCTCTGGTCTTTGCTAGTTAACTATGTCCTTGTGAGAGACTACTGAAAGCATTTCCAAATGCAGCATGCCACTCACAAATTGTTCATATAGCAGGTCATTTACAGAGATTGAGAGATGAATACTCCTTTAAGGGGCTTAAACCTAAGTATATAGTGCTACAGTAACTGGGTGCACTCCAATCCAAAACCTCATAATTGGTCAGTCTCTTATAAGCTAGGGAGGGCAGTAAAGTCATAAACTTCTTTCTGCTCTGAACATGCACTTTCAGGACCCAAATGCAGGTTGAAGTGGTAGAGCACAATGTACTGATTTGCTTAAAATAGCTAAACCCTTTACAAACCACTAGGAAAAAATGGCTACTGTTTCGACATTGACGCTACTGGCCCTCTAGCATGAGTCAACAGAGGAGACTGACGGGTAAAATGTGTGAACCAAGGACTACGGATGCTTGGATGTTAGAGTGACCCCCCAAAGCATACACTATTTTCTTTCCCGACAGTCTACAGGTTTTGGCTACTGCTTGTGATTGGAATAGTGCTCGTTTACTTCGTTGCCAGCCTGGAAGTAAGACTCAGTGAATGCATATATTGTGGGTTTTTACAAAATTTTCTGTTAACATGTAAAGATCTTTGTAAATATTAACTTAATTAAGCCAACAAATTTGATGTGATGTAAAAATTAAGTACTTGCTTGCTTATGGCAATGTAAATTGTCACAAAGAAGGCTTGTCTCTTCTGCATGAGCGGTGGAGCTTGCTCAGCTGCAGCTATTAGCGTGTGTGTGTGTGTGTGTGTGTGTGTGTGTGTGTGTGTGTGTGTGTGTGTATATGTATATATATATATATATATATATATGTATATATATATATATATATATATATATATATATATATATATAATGGGTCTACTTCACTTATAGGTTCATAGGTAAGTACCAGGCTATAGGCCCCTAGGGCCTATACAAGCCTAGCCAAACGAGTTCCCTAGCTTTCGCTACCCAAGAAAATTATTTTCCTGTGCCCCTGTCGAGCAGAGCCACAGCAGTGATTCCCGGGGTGAATTTCCTATTACCCATCCAATTGTCAAGATTTCTCTTAAAGAGGGCTAATGAGGACCTTTGCTTGACATGAATGGGCAGGTTATTTCAGAGCAGGGGAAGTCTCTGGGACAGGAATATATCCCTCCAGCATGTTCTGTTTTTTGTGGTGACAAGGTTTAGGTCCCTGGAGCATGTGGCTTGGACAGACTGGGATTTCTTTAAGTGTAGCGTGTCCATTAGGTCTGGGTTAGACATGGCTTTGTACATTAAGCAGAGGTCACCTCGGAGTAGGCGATATGCGACAGAGTAGAGCTGGAGTTCTTTGAGATGGTTGACATATGGCATCTGTTTGAGGCTGGTAATCCTCTTAGCGAGGTATTTCTCTGGCCTTTCCAGCTGTTGCAGATTTCTTGCGAGGTGCATGCCAAAAGAGGAGTTGTACTCTATGACGGGTCTAATAATGGTGAGTAGAGAGGAAAGTACAGTTTTGTACCTACCATAAATGTAGATGTTCGAGTGCTAATACAGCTGCAGTAATCACAGATGGGTTTTCTGCCATCAGGCGATCCCTCGGTCGGCCGAATTCCAAAGTCTTGGTCTGGCGTCGGTTGTTGTCACTTTCTCTTCTGACGTCAGTGAGGCCAGAGTATATAAGACACAGCTGACGCCATGTTCTTCAGTCTTTCTTGCCCCAGATGTCAGGTGCCCCCAGAAGGAAGGCAATACATAAATTATGCTTATATGTGTATACATGCAATGCAATATAACCCAAAAATAGTGGTTGCAAGCAAATAAACCATAGAAGGATAACCCAGTCAGGTTGTATGAAGAGGTTATTAGGCCCCATGCCTTTAGCAAGTGGGGAAGGAGGGAGGGAAACCTGTACTGCAGCTGTATTAGCACTCGAACATCTACATTTATGGTAGGCACAAAACTGTACTATGTTCATCGTGCATACAGCTGCAGTAATCACAGATGGGTAGAGTCCCAAAGCTACGCACAGGGTGGTAGGTACTAGAAGGAACTGGGTTGAGCCAGAATGCCCTGCAAAACAGCAGTGGCAAAGCCTGCTCTGGTTCTGGAATATAAAGGCAGGTGGTAGTGTTTTGTGAAGGTATGTACAGAACTCCAAGTGGCTGCCTCCAGAATATCTTTGGTAGGAACTCCTCTGAGGAAGGCTGTAGAGGTAGCTGTGGCCCTGGTGGAGTGTGATCTGATACCTGTGGGAACAGATTTCCCATGATAGGAATAACAAAACCGTATGCAGTGGCCTATCCACTTTGAAATAGTCTGCTTGGAAACTGGCTTCCCTTGAGCCCCTAACAGCATAGGACACAAAGAGTTGTTCTGATTTCCTGAAGGGCTTTGTTCTATCCAAGTAGTAACGTAGCTGCCTATGGATGTCTAAAGAATGTAGCAGCCTTTCCCCTTTGTTTTGAGGATTGGGGTAAAAGGTGGGAAGGTGTATGGCTTGATTTAAAGCTACCCGGATACCACTTTAGGCATAAATGATGGATTGGTACGAAGGGAAACCCTGTCCTGATGGAAAATGAGAAAGGGCTGCACTGCCATGAGGGCCTGTAGTTCCGAAACTCTACGAGCTGAAGTGATAGCCAGAAGGAAGGCAGTTTTCCAGGACAAATATTGCAAATCTGTTGAGGCAGCTGGTTCAAAAGGAGGCAATGTTAATTTTTCTAGTATGTAATTAAGATCCCAGGCTGGTATTGGTTGTTTCCTTGGTGGTCTAATATTCTTAGCCCCTCTGAGGAACTGTCGTAAGAGTGGGTGAGAAAATAAAGGAGGATCCGTGTTGTATTCTGCAGAAATGGCTGAGGCATGAATTTTTATGGAAGAAAATGAAAGTCCACTGTTCAGCAGCTCAGCTAGATACTGTAATACCTGAGGCAAGTTCAGTTTTCTAGGGTCCTGGCCTTTTTCTCATTCCAAGAACAAAACCGCTTCCATTTTGCGGAGTAAGCTTTTCTAGTAGATGGCCTTCTGGCCTCCAAAATGACATCCTGCACCTCCTTGGAGAGTAGAGTCTTTTGTGGTGTTAAGGAATTTTCCATGCAGCGAGATTGAGTGTTTTCAGCTGACTGTGGAGAGTTTTGTAGCTGTGCTGAGTCAGCAGAAGAGGCATTAGAGGCAGGGACCAGGGAGGAGTATGTGTTAGGCTCCTCAGCAGTGGATACCAGTGTTGCCGTGGCCAATCTGGAGCAATCAGTATCATCTTCGGTCTGTCTGCTCTTGCTTTCAAAAGTACCTTGGGCAGAAGAGGCAGAGGTGGGAATGCGTAAACTGTCCATGCTGTCCAACTGAATGAAAGTGCGTCCACTCTCCAGGCCTTTGGATGAAAGGTCCTTGAACAAAACGTTTCCAATTGATGATTCCTGTGGGAGGCAAAAAGATCTATGTCTGGCCTCCCCCACACTTGGGTTATTTCTGTAAACACCTGAGGATGTAACTTCCATTCGTGTGGATCTGTCATATTTCTGCTTAAATTGTCTGCCAGCGTGTTTTCCAATCCTGGCAGGTACTGGGCTTGAAGTTCAGGAGCTGGCCGACCGGCACTTGCGAACTGCTTCTGCTTCGGGCACCGCGCGGCAAAAAAGACTGAAGAACATGGCGTCGGCTGTGTCTTATATACTCTGGCCTCACTGACGTCAGAAAAGAAAGCGACGACAACCAACGCCGGACCAAGACTTTGGAATTCGGCCGACCGAGGGACCGCCTGACGGCAGAAAACCCATCTGTGATTACTGCAGCTGTATGCACGATGAACATCGATGACCTCTCTTTTTCTGGAGAACTCCTTTGTGACGAAGTGTGCCATGTAGAAGGTACTGTGGCGACATGATTAACAAAAGAGATACTACTATCCACCTGTGTCCCAAGGTTTCTTATCACACGTTCGGTGTTTAGTAGGCTACTGCCTATGTGGTAGTTCATGGGTACGGTATTTTTCCCAAAAGGGATGACAATGCACTTCTTGGCATTGAGCTTTAGGCCATGTCTTTGACACCAAGCTTCAGTCTCAGTGACGCCTCTTTGTAGAATGTCCATATCCTTAGGTGAATAAATTATGGCCCCTAGTTTGCAGTCATCTGCAAATTTCATTAGCCAGAGACCAGCTGTATTTGCCTGAACTTCAGAGAAGTAGATACCGAACAGGACAGGACCCAGGACCGAACCCTGTGGTGCTCCGCATGTCACTGGTCTGAAGTCGGATTTGGAGTCTGCTACTGTCACTTTGTGGGTTCTTGTCAGTGAGCCAGTTGGCCACCCATCTTGTGACATAGGGATTTATGCCTAGTCCAGTGAGTTTATCTATAATACCAGAGTGGGGAATGGTGTCAAAAGCCTTGGCGAGGTCAAGATAGGCAGTGTGTACTACCTTACCCTTATCTACAGCTCTAGTGACTGCTTCAAAGAAGTCAATCAGGTTTAGGAGGCATGATCTACCCTTTAGAAACCCAAACTTAGTGGGGTCCAGAGTCTGGAGGTTACCTTTGTCTTTGTTTATAAGCTCTAGGATGATGCATTCCATGGCCTTGCAGACCAGGCTCGTCAGGCTAATGGGGCAGTAGTTCCCAGGGTCTGTGGTGGCACCCCCTTTGTGGAGCGGGATAACTGTTACTGTGTGCCACTCCTTAGGCACAAAGCCTGAAGTGAGGCTATGGTTGAATATGGTACTTTGGTGGGATGCCAGTTCGTTCTGTAGTTCGTGCAGAACGCAGCCTGGGATGCTGTCCAGTCCCACAGATGCTGCGTTCTTGGCTTTGGAGAGTGCAGTCTTCACCTGTGCAGCCATGATTTCAGAGGGTTTGCAATCATCTGGTATGGGGATGGGCCCTTTGTGGGGGTGGGGGTGAAGTTAGCACTGAACCTATCTGCCAGGATGTTGGCAATATTAGTTGGTTCAGTAAATGTAGTGCCATTGTGCTGTAGTTCAGAGCAGATCTGAGTGTTGCCACTGAGATTCTTGACATAGCTTAGAAGGCTTTGTGGTTGTCTTTAGAATCTAAGGCGATTTAATTTTCGTAACTAGCTTTGGAGGATTTTATGAGGGATCTCAGCTTCTTGCTGAGGCTGACCAGGGAGTTCCTGCAGTCATGGGATTTTACTCTTGTGTGCAACAGTTTCTCCCTACTGTTGTAGAGCTTGTTTATGGCAGGGGACCACCAGATTGACTTCCTTTTTCTGGAGGATACCATCTTGGTTCTGTTGGGGATGACTAGGTCCATGCACTCGTGTATGTGCTTATACAGTGCATTTGTATATGATTCAGCAGTCATGCCACTATTTTCCATCTGTGTGGGTGTAATGAAATTTGCCACTTCTGACTTAAGAAGCATGAAGTTGGCTTTGGAGAAGTTTTTTACGGTGGTTTCCTTAATGGGGAGGGGGGTGGGATATGGATGTCTAGGATGATTAGCTTGTGGTCGGGCCTGACCAGCGAGGAGTTAACCTCTGGCATGGAGCACCTATTACCCATATTGTTAATAACCAGGTCCAGGATGTTGCTACCCTGGTAAGGGTATGGACAAGCTGGTCCAGGGCGCTGGAACTCATGAATTCCAGAAAAAGTTGGGCAAATAAGTTAGTAAATCCCAAATAAAGAACAAACACAGGGTAAAGTATCTCCTCACAAAAAGCAAAAATAATCCAAAAGCAAGAGAGGTAGATACGCCACAACTATCGAAGCAAACCAGACAGATAGCAAAAAATTCCTTTATTCGAATAAGTTAGCGCTTTCACATTACTTAGAACGCTTCATCAGACTTTAACAGAATAAAAAGAATTCAAATCACTTAAATACTATAGACTCACTCACAAAGTACCAATAAAACACCATCTCCATATCACATGTTACTCAACAGGAAATTACATCAGAATTTCATTTGAAGAAGACAATACAAATGCTTACAAAAACATATAAAAACAAAAAAATGAATAAAAATAAAGAATAAAAATGCAAGACATAAAAACATATGAAGCGTGGAAAACAGAAAAGGCATCAAGCTAACATCTGAATGGCCTATCTAATAGAAAAGGTTTCAAGACAATTTGTCATTGAGACCATGGCCCTTGTCAGCCGATAGCTTTATGATCCATCTAGCCTCTGCTTTTTCAGTATTATTGCCAATATTACCTAATCTTTCTGTTACAAGCAGCTGTCCACTGACCATAAACCCAAATACAAGTGTAGTATTGTGTTGCAAAACATGCTTAGCCAAGGCATTAACCTCATTCTCCCTATTAATGGCATAAAGGTGCTCCCTGATTCTTTCCCTCAGCGTTCTATTGGTCTTACCCACATAAAAACATTGACACTTCTTACACAAGGCCAGATAAATCACATTTCTAGATTTACAGTCTGCATATTCATCAAATTCATATACAACATCAGTATCAGGGTGCTTAAATATATTGGAATTAAGTATATAGCCACACTGATTACAACTGTGGCAAGCATATGTGCCCTTTCTCTGAGAGATAACCTTTTTCCTAGGGATCTTATCATAGCAAAGCAAACATTTAAGAGACTTTGTATTCCTATAGCTGAACGCTGGCTTTTCACCAACCAACTCATTGATATTATCGTCCAGTAGCAAAATATTCCAATGTCTCGTAATAACATCAACAACAGAAGTATTGTTATTAATAAAAGGAATAACCATCCTTCTTCTATTTCCTTTCCTCTCAATAGTTTGTTTATGGGTAATATTACTACTTCTTATATATGGTAAACCTATCTGTTCTCGTTCCAAGGAATCTATCATAAAAAAGATCACTGTTACGATAGCCCCTATCTACAAAATCTTGTTCCATAGCTATAGCTGCTTTTGAAAAAACTTGATCATCACTAGTTATATGTGAATAACGCATTACTTGGTTTCTAACAATATTTCTATGTATATGTGGCGGATGCATGCTATCCCTATGTAGGATAACATTTCTCCTACATGGTTTTTTGTAAACTTCTGTCTTAAAAGTACCATCGTTCTTACTCAATGTGACATCTAAAAAAATCTATCTTAGTCTGTGAAATTGTACTGGTTAATGTAAGGAATGTCGTAGTCCCATTTATATAGGTAACAAAATCTTCCAAGTTCTCCAAATTCCCTCCCCATATCAAAAAAACGTCATCCACAAAACGCTTATAATATTTAATATAGCCAGAAAAAATCAGATGTTCCAAAATATACATACTCTCCCAATATGGCAATACGAGGTTGGCATAGGAATTTGCACACGAGGTGCCCATTGCTACACCTTTAATCTGAAGATAATATTCACCACCAAAGGTGAAAACATTATAGCGAAGAACCATTTTTAAAGCATCGTAATTCTCATAATTTGATCATTGTTGAACCCTTTACTAATCAAATATAGCCTTAAAAAATCTAATCCTGTCTCATTGGGTATACAAGTAAATAAAGATGCAACATCCAATGTCACCATATAATCTAGTTCTCCTAAACTATTATCAGCATTAAAGGGTGCTAATGTCTCCAGAAACTGTTTTGTATCACGTAATATAGACACAGTAGAGTCTACTACAGGTCTCAAAATTTTCTCTCAATAAATAGACATAGTTTCTGTTAGCCAGCCTCTGCCTGATACTATCGGTCTAAAGGGAGGGTTATTCATAGTCTTATGTATTTTAGGAAGGCCTCTGATGGTCGGTATCACAGGTTTTTCAATCAAAAAATAACTGTAAAGGTCATTATCAATTATCCCACACATTAGCATATCATACAAGTTTGCATGTACTGTTTGTATTAATTTATCTAGATCTAATCTACTTCATTTCTTATAAGTCATATCATCTGAAAGCATCTCCAACATGGTATCATTATAGTACCTTGTATCTAATATCACCGTAGCACCCCCTTTATCAGCTGGTCTTACTGCTATATTAGTATTGTTTTGTAATTTCTGTAAGGCTAACCTTTCATCCATAGTTACATTATAAAAATCAGGTTTGGTTCTATTAACCTCAAAAAGTTTCAAAAAATCATTACAAGCTTTCTCAAAACAATCTAGTAAAGGGTGCAAAGCTGGAACATAAGTTGACGGTTTCTTAAAAGATATAGCATTGACATTCACCTTATCACCATTACCAAACTGCATTCCGTGCAACATTCCAGTGCAACATTCCGTGTAAAACATTTAATGTCTACTATTAGATTACTAACATCAACCCCTTGGGAGGGGATAAAAGACAAACCTTTATTAAGTATCTTCTTTTCATTGTCCGATAAAGTATACTTAGATACATTAACAATTAAGTCCTTGTCACTAGTTTCAGCGCTTTCTTCTGAAACTCGTGTGACCCTCCAGATACTTTCCTTTTTCTGGTTCCTTGTTGTGGACTCCAGTTCTGTCTCAGATCCATTCGAAAAGGGAGTGGAAAGCGAAGAGATGTAGCCTCATTGTCACAGGAAAACAAACTATGCCCTGCCACAGTTACAGTCTTTTTTCGTACTACTGGCTCTGAATTAACCCCTTGATTCATATCATTAGTCAAAGAAGAACGCTCAACAGAGCGTGGTTCGATGGGTAGCGCTTCAACAGGAAGTGAATGCGTGAGCGTGGAAGTATGAGGGACAGAAGGGCCCTTATACACAACTGTAGACGAAGGAATACTAGTATGCGTTACAGCATAGGAAGTCCTGGTGGATTCCCTCGGCCAGGAGAAAACGTTCCCCCTCGAGAAATCCAAACAGTCTCTCTCCAGTTTCTTTTTCTTCGCTAATAAATGCTTGTTATCTAGCGCTTGCACTGTGGTCGCTAGATCTGTGTAAAAGTCTTCTCTTTGTGAGTCAGTAAAAGCAGCAATCAGTTTCTTCTCAAGCACAAGTACTTCGTTCTGAAGCTCACTTTCTATAGTAGTGTACTGTTCTATCAACAGCATCATATACACATAACTAGTGTCCAAATTTAACTGATGCCACTTAGATAACAATTCTGGATACGTGGAGCCAAAGGTAGGCATTTTTAATAAACTAAGTCCTCTAGGAACAACCTTGAATTTAATACAAGCCTCCATATGTCTCGTTTGCCATTGAGCATTTTTAATTTTGCTCAAATTGTCTTCCACCTTCCTCATCAGTTGTAGAGTATCTACATGTAAATCAATATCCTTATGTGTAAGGGCTGTCTTGGCTAATTCTGCACAAGAAAGTTTAGTAGAGGATTCATACCCACAGAAAGCATACTTGTAAGACCCACAGTCCTGGGTTCAGAAGCTCCATCAAATATATTACTGGTCTCTTCTGTCATGTCCCTGGGATGAACAATGTAGCAATAAATCCCAAATAAAGAACAAACACAGGATAAGGTATCTCCTCAGAACAGATAGGTTTACCATATATAAGAAGTGGTAATATTACCCATAAACAAACTATTGAGAGGAAAGGAAATAGAAGAAGGATGGTTATTCCTTTTACTAATAACAATACTTCTGTTGCTGATGTTATTAAGAGACATTGGAATATTTTGCTACTGGACGATAATATCAAGGAGTTGTTTGGTGAAAAGCCAGCGTTCAGCTACAGGAATACCAAGTCTCTTAAACGTTTGCTTTGCTATGATAAGATCCCTAGGAAAAAGGTTATCTCTCAGAGAAAGGGCACATATGCTTGCCGCAGTTGTAATCAGTGTGGCTATATACTTAATTCCAATACATTTAAGCACCCTGATATTGATGTTGTATATGAATTTGATGAATATGCAGACTATAAATATAGGAATGTGATTTATCTGGCCTTGTGTAAGAAGTGTCAATGTTTTTATGTGGGTAAGACCAATAGAACGCTGAGGGAAAGAATCAGGGAGCACCTTTATGCCATTAATAGGGAGAATGAGGTTAATGCCTTGGCTAAGCATGTTTTGCAACACGATACTACACATGTATTTGGGTTTATGGTCATTGGACAGCTGCTTGTAACAGAAAGATTAGGTAATATTGGCAATAATACTGAAAAAGCAGAGGCTAGATGGATCATAAAGCTATCGGCTGACAAGGGCCATGGTCTCAATGACAAATTGTTATTGAAACCTTTTCTATTAGATAGGCCATTCAAACGTGAGCTTGATGCCTTTTCTGTTTTCCACGCTTCATATGTTTTTATGTCTTGTATTTTTATTCTTTATTTTTATTCATTTTTTGTTTTTATATGTTTTTATAAGCATTTGTATTGTGTCTTCTTCAAATTAAATTCTGATGTAATTTCCTGTTGAGTAACATGTGATATGGAGATGGTGTTTTATTGGTACTTTGTAAGTGAGTCTATAGTATTTAAGTGATTTGAATTCTTTTTATTCTGTTAAAGTCTGATGAAGCATTCTAAGTAACGTGAAAGCGCTAACTTATTCGAATAAAGGAATTTTTTTGCTATCTGTCTGGTTTGCTTCGATAGTTGTGGCATATCTACCTCTCTTGCTTCAAATAAGTTAGTACATGAACAGTTTTCCCAGCTGATGGAGGGGTAGTTGAAATCTTCCAAAATTAGGGTACTGGGCTGTATCTTAATATTATCCAGTGTATCGAGAAACATGGAGTCGGCGTTCTGGAGTATGGCAGGGAATCTGTAACACGCTACAACCTGAATTGCAGTCTTGCCCAGTGTTAATTGTACTTGGATAATTTCTGAGGCATTATGTTGAGCAACTAGCCTGGAGGTGTGGATATCCTTTATGAATATGGACACGCCTCCTCCTTTAGTATTTCGGTCTGGGTTGGGTGGCCGAAAGGTGTGGTAAGAATTGTAGCCTGGTAATGCAGGGGGTGCTCTCTGGAGCCTTAAACCAGGTCTCTGTCACTGCACAGATGTTGATGTTCTCCATCTTAAGGACAGCCTCGAGTGTGTGCATTTTGAGGTTTAGACTTCTAGCATTGAGTAGCATTACCCTTAGATTTTACTTGTTTATGTCTACTATGGTGGTGCGTTTGACATTTGTGCCTTCCTAAAAAATGGCAATTGTAGGGGCAGCATGAGCCTTAGCCAGTATACGGAATCACAGCAGTGACAGGTGCAGACCATCTCTGGTCAACCATCATGGCCTGTCAATTATGTCGTCCCAGGCAGACAGATACTAGATCCCTTTGGAATGACACCCGAATCTTAGCCAATTGTTGACGTCAATCATTTTGTCCTTGTACTGCAGTATCATTCTGGGCGATGGCAGGATGCTACTCAGGGCTAGTGTCATACCTGCCTGGGCCACATGGTCAGAGAGCTCCTCCAGGTCTCTTTTCATGTAGTCCAGGGAGGTACATCTCAGGTCATTCACTCCAACATGGACAATGATGGAGTGATACTTGTAATTGTTGTGGAGTGACCAGAGTGCATACGTTATATGGTGGATCCTGGCACCTGACAGGCAGCTGACAGTGACTTTCTCCTTATTCAGTCTGGTGAGGGGGACGTCAATGTGCCTGACTATAGAGTCGCCAATGACTAGTGTGCTGGGTACATTGTTTTGCCTTATGAGCGGAGGTTGAGTGGCACAGTGATTTTCTGGGCTATGTGTCATTTGGGTAGTGCTGGGGGTGGTGGTTGCTTGCGTTTCAGCTTTGGAGGTTTCTGTTGTTTGGGCAGATTTTTATTGAGAACCTCTGTGAATGTAGGTGTGTGTTTTGTACTACTATGTGTGGGTTTGGGAGGTGCAGGTTTTGATGGACTATGTGTTGAGTGCGGTGTGGTGTTAACCTTCTCCTCTTGACTGTCTAGTCCAGTCTTGGACTGAGAGAGCTTGGCTTCCAGTTTGGCTATATAAGTGCATCTCTCACAGGTTGTAGTGTTGGATGGTAGGAGGAGAGGGTTGTCAGTGTACATGAGGCAATTGTTACATTGCCCCAAGATGCCCAGATTCATCAGATGGACAGGAGAAAACACCAGGAACTGACCCTTGGACATGCCTGGTTAGTGCTTATTAATTTAAGTACTGGGAGCTGATTTCCTCTTGATTAGTGAGGAAAGTTGAGTGCTGCAGTAATTTGTAGATTTATTGCTTGCAGCGAGAGATGGACAAGTGCGGAGCACCAGGAACAGTTATGAGTGCTAAAACTAGAAGACTGGCTAGTTTAAGGGTACAGAAACAGTTCTGAGTGCTACAACTACAAGATTGGCTAGTTTTAAGGGTACAGGAACAGTCTTGAGTGCTAAAACTTGAAGACTGGCTAGTTCAAGAGAACAGAAATAGTTTTGAGCGCTAAAACTAGAAGACTAGCTAGTTCTAAGGGAAAATCTGAACAGCAGACTTTATGGCACTGGGAATAGTTTAACTGAAGTTTAATGCCGCTGCACAGTGCGCAAAACCATGCAAACACGGGTTTTTACCTGACATTCCACATAACCGACATGCAAAACACCGAGCCGACAACACCGACACCGCACATACCTGTACACACAATACAGACACATCTCTGTAAAAACATACACACAACACACATAAACAACACACAAACAACACATAAAAGAAAAAACACAACACTTGACATAAAACTACCTAGTTCTCCTTACTCACACCCTGCCCACCATCTACATTAAACTAAACCCTTACCACTAGAAGAAAACATACACTACAAATAAAAAATCTAAAACACTTACCTTCATATTTTACATTCTTGCAGGGGGGGCTATACCCCCCTGCGCCCCCCCCCCATACTCCCTGTAACTTAAATATACCAACTCCGAGATCGCACTACAACGTCCACAAGAGGGAATTTCCTGTTCCGCTCAAGCTGGACTGTCGACAATTTGGAAGCTGGCATTCTGATGTATCGGTCATCTGACAGAGCTTTTCGGCTTGGTGTTTCATGTGTCGGCCTACTGAGAGTTTGATAATCTCAAGCATAGAGATATATATATATATATATATATATATATATACATACACACACACTATATATCTATAGGCAGTATCTCACAATTCAACTGTAATCCATATTCTGGAACGGCGGTTGAATTGTGAGATGTCATTTCCCATACAAATATATGCAAAATGGTTCATTCATTTCCAGCCCAAACAAAATTAAACAATACACTAAAAACTATTTTTAAGAAAATGTAGCTCATCATGATTTGAGGTGTAGAACATCTCTTAAATGGAGTAGAAGATGTGGAGGAGGGATGGAGGAGGAATGGAGGGCGACTGTACATTCCTAAAACTATGGCTCACATGTCACATACAAATTTATTTGATGTTAAATAATTTTTTGAATGCAGGCTAACATGTTTCCTGTCCAACTGAAATTCATGCTCATTATATCACTGTGTAATAGCAGTTATGAAATGAATATCTGTTTTCTCCGATTATGATTGTTTTATTTAGTTCACTTTAATGTGATATAAATTATAAGTTAAAACATCTTACAACAGTTTCCTATCCACACCCCCAAAAGAAATAAAGTACAGTTTTGTACCTACCATAAATGTAGATGTTCGAGTATATACACTGCTGCAGTCATTACACTTGGGTTATCCTGCCGTCAGGCGGTTCCCCAGTCGGCCTGAGTTCCAAAGTCTTGGTCCGGCGTCGGTTGCTGTCGCTTCCTCCCTGACGTCAGTGCGACAGGGGTATATAAGATGCAGCCGACACCATTTTCTTCAGTTTTTCTTGCCCCAGATGTCAGGTGCCTGTAAATAGGTAGGCAATTCCAATTGATAATAAAACATACATAAGAAAAGCAAAAGACAACTTAAGCTACCAGCAAATACTCCCCATAGGTAGTAAGGGTAGAAGACATAGGTACGTACCCAGCCAGTAAGAGGGGAAGGAGGGAGAGTAACCTGGACTGCAGCAGTGTATACACTCGAACATCTACATTTATGGTAGGTACAAAACTGTACTATGTTCATCGTGTTACACTGCTGCAGTCATTACACTTGGGTAGAATCCCAAAGCTGAGGTAGGGTGGCTGGTTCTATAAGGCATTAGGGGTGGCTATAAGGCCCTGCAGCACTGCAGTGGTGAAGTCAGCTCTGGATTTAGAGTATAGAAGCAGATGGTAATGCTTGGCGAAGGTATGTACAGAACTCCAAGTTGCTGCTTCCAAAATATCCTTGGTAGGTACTCCCCTGACGTAGGAAGTTGAAGTGGCTGTTGCCCAGGTGGAGTGAGATCAAATGCTGCTAGGTACAGGTTTTCCATGGTATGTGTTGCAAAACCGTATACAATGTCCTATCCATTTTGAAATAGTCTGTTTTGAAATGGCTTTTCCTTGTGCTCCTGCAGCATATGCTACCAATAGCAGCTCAGATTTTCTGAATGCTTTGGTTTTGTCCAAGTAGAAGTGTAACTGCCTGTGAATGTCCAAAGAGTGCAGTAGTCTCTCCCCTTTATTCTGTGGTTTAGAATAAAAAGTTGGCAAGTGAATAGTTTGGTTTAGAGCCACACTGGATACCACCTTTGGCATAAACGTAGGGTTAGTTCTTAAAGACACCCTGTCCTGGTGGAAAATGAGGAAAGGTTCCACTGCCATTAATGCCTGTAATTCTGAAACTCTTCATGCTGATGTTATTGCCAGGAGCAGAGCAGTTTTCCAAGAGATATATTTTAATTCTGCTGTGTTATCTGGCTCAAAAGGAGGTAAAGTTAGTTTTTCCAAAACAAAGTTGAGGTCCCAAGTTGGAGTAGGTGCTCTACAGGGTGGTCTTATGTTTTTAGCCCCTCTGAGGTACTGTTTTAACAGAGGATTAGAGAAAATTGGTGGATCCGTGTTGTAGTGAGCAGAGATGGCAGAGGCGTTTCTTGATGAATGAGAAGGAGAGGCCTTTGTCCAGCATCTCAGTTAAGTACTGTAGTATCAGAGGAATGTCTGGGACAAGAGGGTCAAGGCTGTGAGCTTGGTTCCAGGCACAGAATCTCTTCCATTTATCCGAATAGGCTTTCCTGGTACTAGGCCGTCTGGCCTCCAGGATGACATCCATAACAGCTTTGGAGAGAGGCATTGCTTGCTTGACTAAGGAATCTTCCATGCAGCTAGGTTTAAGGTCTTTAGCTGGCTGTGTAGTATTTGATTGTTGTGCTGAGTTAGCAGATGTGGGACATGAGGCAAAATCCAGGGTGGTTCTTGTGCTAAGCTCCTTAAAATTGGATACCAGTGCTAGCGTGGCCAGTCTGGTGCAATCAGGATCATCTTTGGCTCTTCTTGCCTGGCTTTTATGAGTACCTTTGGCAGGAGAGGTAGTGGTGGGAAAGCATATATTTGTAGGTTCTCCCAGCTGAATGAGAGGGCATCCACTTTCCATGCTTGTGGATGGTAATTCCTTGTGCAGACTTTTTGTAGCTGGCAGTTTATTGGGGATGCAAACAGATCTATGTCCGGGCTCCACCATTTCTGTGTTATCATTCTGAATATTTGTGGATTCAATTCCCATTCGTGGGGATCCATGATGTTTCTGCTTAAGTCTGCCAGTGTGTTTTTCTCTCCTGGCAGGAAATGTGCTTGCAGATGAACTTGAAGGTTTATAGCTGTGTTCCACAAGGTCATGGCTTTTCTGCATAGGGGGTAGGAGTGAGTGCCCCCTTGCTTGTTTATGTACCACATAACTGTGGTGTTGTCTGTCTTTAGCAGTAGTTGTCCTGGATGCAGCAGGTCCTTGAAAGCTATAAGGGCATTTCGTACAGCTAGCATCTCTTTTTGATTGATGTGAAGATGCCTTTGTTCTGCGGGCCACATGCCCTGAATACATTTGCCTGCCATATGTGCTCCCAGGCGTAATCCGATGCATCTGCTGTCAGTGTTTGCCTGGCTGTGGGTTGTGTAAAAGGCTGTCCCTTGTTGAGGTGACATGCTTGAGCCCACCATTGAAACTCCTGTTGAAGGCACGGTATTAGTGGTATAACTGTTTCCAAACTTTGACAGTGTTGAGACCATACATTCTTTAGGTACCATTGTAGTTTCCTCATATACAGTCTGGCATATAGAATTAGTAGTATGCAGGATGCTATGTAACCCAAGGCCTGCAGAATTTTTCTTGCAGGGAGTTGGGTCTTTGGTGCCATCAATTGTAAGTATTGAGTCAATTGTCCTTGCTTGTCTGGCGTAAGATAAGCCATCTGGGCCGTTGTGTTCAAGCTGGCACCCAGGAATATAATCTCTTGTGAGGGCACTAGTTTTGATTTCTTTTAGTTTACTGCGTACCCCAGGCAACTTAATAACTTTTTTACAAACGCCAGATGCTTTAGAAGAATGTCCTTGCTCTCTGCTTGAATCAGGCAGTCGTCCAGGTAGGGATAAATTTGAATTCCTTTCTGTCTGCAAAATGCAATTACTGGTGCCAGGCACATTGTGAAGACCCTGGGCGCAGTAGATAAGCCAAAGGGCAGTGCAGAGAATTGGTATTGCATTGGACCAGCTATGAATCTGAGGTATCTTCTGCAGTTTTGTCTGATAGGGACATGCAGGTATGCCTCCTTGAGGTCCAAAGTCACGAGCCAAGCTTTCTTGCCCAGCATGGGAAGACGCTGCTAGTGTCAACATTTTGAATTTCGGAATGTCCAGGTAAGTGTTTAGAGAAGAAAGATCCAGAATGGGCCTCCAGGCTTTGTCCTTTCTGGGTACCAGAAAGAGTCTTGAGTAAAATCCTTGTCCTTGCTCCTGTGATGGTACCTTTTGAATAGCTCTCATATCCATGAGTGCTGTAATTTGTTTTTGAGCCTCTGCCCATTGATTTGGTGGCAGATTTGGCATTCCTTTTAACCTTGGCAGAGTGTGAAAGTGGAACCTGTAACCTTGAAATACAATGTTGAGAACCCATTTGTCTTTGGTGATCATTTGCCAATTGTGGTAGAAGAGTGCCAGTTTTCCTCCCGAGGGGGCTGCCAAGGGGGATTTGTTTGGCAGCTGTAGTGGGAAGTCATTGAAGCTGCTTTTTATATGGTTGGGGCCTGTCTTCCCCTTCTTTCTGGCCTGATGAAACCCATTGTCGAGGCCTTTAAGGACCTTGTGTTTGACCTCTACCTCTTGGACGTCTGTATCTTCCCCTTTGAGGTCTGTCTGTAATTGGAAAGGACCAATTCTTAGCTGGCCAGTTTCTGCTAAATCTAGGAGGCTGAACCTGTAAGAAATCCTTCACCATTTGCATAGATTTTGCCTTATCCTCCATTTTCTTTAATACCTCTTCTGCCTTAACTCCAAACAACACATCCTGCTGCAAAGGTGCATCCAATAATTTTGTTTTAACATGATCTGGTAATGTATGTTCTTTTAACCAAGCATGTCTTCTAATGACAGAGCCTGTAACTGCTGCTCTGCAGGAAGCCTCTAGAGAATCAAAACCACATTGCAAATTATGCTTTCCCACTTGTTCAGCTGCATGCAATAAATCCTGCATTTCTTTAAAATTAGGAGGATCTGATTCTGGAAGCATTTTTTGTTTTAACTGAGGCAGTAAAAATTGCTGATATTTTAGCATGTGAAACTGGCAATTTAAGGCTCTCATTGCTAAAGTTGCAGACGTATATACTTTCTTTCCCCATCTGTCTAATGCTCTGGAATCTCTGTCAGAGGGAACTGGATTCTTGGCTGATGAGGCCTCAACTCCTTTGTGTCCCTGAGAAATAGTTTCAGGGTCAGCTACAGGGCTTTTATACAGAAATTTATGTGAGTCATGGACTCTGTAGTATATATCAGGTTTAACAGGGGCTGGAGATAAGGAATCAGGATTTAAGCTGGATTCAGTATACACATCATCCACAATATCTAACACTGGCAGAATAGCAAGGGGTCTGTGTTGAGGTAATAAAAGGAAGTCTCTGAGCCTTTTCTTGGATTCTGAATAATCCTGGCCTTCCCAGTGGAAATGCTCCCTCATGGTATGTAGGGTTTCCCCAAAGGAGTAGTCCTCAGGCGGTGAGGCTGATGGAATTGATTCCTCAGCATCAGAATCCTCATAAGGGGGTAAAGAGTATCCTAGGTCTGAGGATGAAACAGAAGAAATGGACACCTGGTCGGATGAGTCATAGTCTGCATCCTGTCTAGGCCTTTTATCAGGAGGGGGATGGGACCCCCTGATCAGAGTGATTAGGTCTTCGGCCATTTTGAGCATTTGTTTCTTAGGCATGGAGGCCTGTCCTGGAGAATGCTGTATTTGTTTCTTTGATTTTAAAGGAGGCTTAGACTTAGCTGAGGGTTTAATGCTTAACTGAGTAGGTCTGAAGACACCCTCTGAAACTGCGGGTAGCTTAGCTACTCTGGATCCCTCTCAAAGGTTGGTCTCGGTAGGCTGAATAAGTTGTGCGTCCGAAGGCCCAGCCATCTCCACGTGGAAGTCAGAGGCAGCCTGTGGTTCTACAGAAGCGGTCGTCAGGGGCTGCGAAGGCGCCTCGCTGAAAACCGGAGAACTGGCGACTGGCTTAGAAGAGGCTTTGTCGTCATTTTTGGGCCTCGGATGCCTATCCTTGTCTTTGCGCATTTTGTGTGTTCCGGTCGTCGGAAGTTCCAACGGCATGGTATAATTGAATTTTCTACCAAAATAATGTCGGGCAAAATCAAACAGACGTTTAATAGTGCGCTTGTTAAACCTAGCTCAAAACCGACAACCAGTGACGTGGTCTGGGCCTAGGCATAGGATACAACAGGAATGGAAATCCTTATGAGGTATTTGCTTCCCACAAGAAATACAGTTATTAACTTTTACTGACATCGGACTGAGGCAAGAAAAAGTTTCCCCAACGGGGTACTTAGCTTTGTAGAAGACTTCGGTTCTGGATTCGGAATGAAAATCTCAGGAGACGGCCGACCGGCACTTGCGAACTGCTTTTGCTTCGGGAACCGTGCGGCAAGAAAGACTGAAGAAAATGGCGTCGGCTGCATCTTATATAACCCTGTCGCACTGACGTCAGGGAGGAGGCGACAGCAACCAACGCCGGACCAAGACTTTGGAACTCAGGCCGACTGGGGAATCGCCTGATGGCAGAATAACCCAAGTGTAATGACTGCAGCAGTGTAACACGGTTAACATCACACAATACAGTGTAAACGGACTGGTGTGTCAGTTTTTTTTTTTTAATTCCTCTCTGAGACTTTGCTCAGTGGCTCCCCTATTTGGCTCATTCATTCAGGTGAGTTGGCATCATACACTTGTGCCCATTCTCTCTGCCCAGCCCCACCAGTGTCCATGCCAAACACTGACCATGAGTCACCATATTTACACTATTTACAGAGTCCACTTAGTCTTTAGTTGTTGGAAGGAGTGCCTTCGTCACCCTGTCTTGCCTGTTCCCTCTGTTTTATGGCAGGTTTAGGTGAAAACAATTTGTCCAGGGTGACTTGTCTCTCACTCTTTTTCAGGATGGTCTTGAAGTGGTGCATGACTGTGTTGTTAAACAAGTCTGTCATCCTTTCGATGTCACCTGTGTTGGGGTGCCACTCCAAGACTGCAGCATGCACCTTCTCCCACTTAGGTAAAAGTTCTTTAATGCAAGCTGTTGGCATAGGTCATTTTTCCCTAACATCCTCATCGTCAGTAGAAATTTCCCTTTATCTTTGAACTGCTCATTGCGAAGTGCTGTAAGTTCCTCCATTGGAATCTCATTGTCATGGTCTTGTAGCAGTTCCTTCACATCTGCATCATCCACATCCCCTATGTCCAGCTACTCTGCTGTGGAAAAGATGTCTTACAGCACTTCATCTGCTTCAGCATCATCAGCTGTTTCATCCATAATTTCGCCCTGGGAAAAAGAAGGAACCAGTTTCCTTCAGGCTGCACAAAGGGCTGTCTGCGGCACTAAATCCCAAGCACTTTTGATGAATGATATAGCATGAAGAATGTTGGAACTCAGTCTTCCAGAATTCCGTCAGTGTTTAATCTGAAGACTGGGTCGCACCGAAGAGCCTTAAGGAGAGTACTTTTGTTTAGAGCTTCTTCAAGCAGGCATTTACTTGTTGATCCATATGTTAAATGAAAGAAGTTGTGCTAGGAGGCAGGAACTGAACCTTGATGAAATCATAGTCTATCTGAAGAATTTTCTCTAACTCTTGTGGGTGAGCTGAGGTGTTGTCCAGAAGCAGAAAAGCTTTCATTGGCAAATTGTTCTCAGTCAGGAACTTCTTGACACTTGGAACAAACTCCTTGAAAACTGACTGGTCTACCCAAGCTTTGGTGTTTGATTTCCACGTTACAGGTAGTTTTGAATTTATAATATTTTTTTTTCTAAATATCCCGGGTCTTCTGAGTGATACACCAGCAAAGGCTTCAGCTTGAAGTCTCCACTGGTGTTTGCTGCCAGGAGGAATGTGAGCCTACCTTTCATGGGCTTGTGACCTAGAATCCCAGTTTCTACTCAGGTTATTTAAGTCCTGCTTGGCAATCTCTTCCAGAAAAGCCTTGTTTCGTGACAATTAAAAATCTGTTCTGGCAAATAGCCTTCTCTCTATCAATTCTTCAAATTCCTTCACAAATTTCTGTGTACCTTCATTGTCAGCACTAGCTGCCTCTCCTTGTCTTAGAAAGTACAGTTGTGTACACCTACCATAAATGTAGATGTTCGAGTGTCTTCACTGTTGCAGTCATAACTGTAGGGTGCTCCTGCCGGCAGGCAGCCCGAGGTCGGCCAGAATCCCAAAGTCTGGGTCCGCCGGCTGTATAAGCTAGTATCCTGACGCCAGTACTTTGGTACATAGCCCTCAGCCGACGCCATCTTCTCCAGCCTTTCTTGCCCTAGATGTCAGAAGTCCCCAACAAATCAAAAATGAATCCAACAAGGAAACACAAATACACCACAAATAAGAGAAAAAAGAGGGGATAGGAGGGAGGCCCGACTGCAACAGTGAAGACACTCGAACATCTACATTTATGGTAGGTGTACACAACTGTACTATGTTCTTCATGTTTCACTGTTGCAGTCATAACTGTAGGGTGGAATCCCAAAGCAGTGTAGAGGGGAGGAGGCTTTAGATAGAAGAAGGGGAGGCAAGAATACCCTGCAAGACAGCAGAGGCAAAGCCTGCCCTAGACTTAGAAAACAAGGGGAGATTGTAGTGCTTGGAAAAAGTATGCACAGAACTCCCAAGTGGCAGCTTCCAAGATATCCTTGGTAGGGACTCCTCTGAGGAAAGCTGTAGAAGTAGCAGCTGCTCTAGTAGAATGACTTCTAATGGTCCCTGGAAACTGTTTCCCATGATGAGTGTAACAAAATCTGATTCCATAAGCAATCCATTTGGAAATAGTTTGTTTAGAAATAGGTTTTCCAAGAGAACTGGAAGCAAAGGAAACAACCAATTGGTTAGACTTTCTGAAATCTTTAGTCTTGTCCAAGTAAAAGCGTAACTGCCTGTGCACATCCAGTGAATGCAAAATCCTTTCCCCTTTATTTTGAGGATTTGGAAAGAAAGTAGGAAGGTGAATTGTCTGATTTAAAGCCACTTTCGAAATCACCTTAGGCATGAAAGTAGGATTGGTCCTCAAGGATACTCTGTCCTGATGGAAAATAAGGTATGGTTCCACAGCCATGAGAGCTTGCAACTCTGAGACCCTTCTGGCAGAGGTCAATGCTAGCAAAAGAACAGTCTTCCAGGATAGAAACTTAATATCTGAAGATGCAGCAGGCTCAAAAGGAGGCAAAGTAAGTTTTTCTAAAACATAATTAAGATCCCAGGCAGGGACAGGAGGGGTCCTTGGAGGCCGCAAATTTTTAGCCCCTCTCAAGAACTGCTTCACCAAAGGATGTGAAAAAACAGGAGGATCAGAACTGTAATACGCAGTGATAGCAGAAGCATGTATCTTAGTGGAAGAAAAGGAAAGTCCTTTGGATAAAAGTTCCGAAAGGTAAAGCAAAATAGAGGAGAGATCAGGAACCTGAGGATCAGAGCCTCGGTCCTGCATCCAAATAGAAAACCTCTTCCATTTAGAGGCATAGGATTTCCTAGTGCTAGGCCGTCTAGCTTCCAAAAGAACATCCAACACTTGTTTGGGAAGACTAGAGGAAATCAAATTCCTTTGAAGAGCCAAGCTGCCAGGCAAAGGGTCTTGAGATTGGAATGTAGTAACTGACCCTGATGCTGGGACAGAAGCGAAGGGTTCAGTGGGAGAATCCAAGGAGGCCCCAAGAACAGGAGCTTTAAGGTTGGATACCAAAACTGTCGAGGTCAATTTGGAGCAATCAAGATGAGGAACTTTGGCTTGTCCTGTTTTATCTTCAGTAGTACCCGAGGCAGTAGAGGAAGAGGAGGGAAGGCATACGCTGAAAGGCTTCTCCAGCTGAAGGACAGGGCATCCACTCTCCATGCTGTTTTGTGGAAGGACCTGGTGCAAAAGCGAGGCAGCTGATGATTGAGATGGGATGCAAACAGATCTATCTGGGGACATCCCCAAACTGCAGTAATCCTTTTGAACAAGTTGGTGTCTAGCATCCATTCGTGAGGATCTGAAATGTTTCTGCTCAGGCTGTCTGCTAAGAGATTCTGTTTCCTGGAATGAATTGAGCCTGGAGATGCAGATTCAAATTGAGAGCTGTGTCCCACAAACCCATAGCTAGTCTGCAAAGGGGTATGAATGAGAACCTCCTGCTTGTTGATGTACCACATGACCGTGGTGTTGTCTGCGAATTAGCAGAGGCCCTGGTTGTAAAAGGTTTTGAAGGCTAAAGGGCATTTTGTACTGCCAACATTTCCTTCAGATTGATGTGCCAGAAGATGGTCCTTTGTCCAGGTTCCCTGCTGGCAATTGTCTAGAAAGTGTGCTCCCAAGCATAATCAGAGGCGTCCGTGGTTAGGATTTGAGTAGGTTGGGGAGACAAAAGGTTTTTCTTCGCTTAAAGTGCAAGCCCTGGACCACCAGAGGAACTCCTTCTGGAGGCAGGGATCAGAGGAATCAGAATATCCAGATCGTGGTAATGCTGTGACCATACACTTTTCAGATACCATTGAAGCTTTCTCATGTGAAGCCTTGCTTGGAATCAACAGAATGTAGGAAGCCATGTAGCCCAGAGCCTGCAGGAATTTCCTTGCAGTGAGCTGAGATAGAGTTGCCAAGGTGTTGAAAGTAGAAGCCAGCTGAGTTTGTTTTTCTGAGTGAGGTAGGCCCTTTGTAAGGTTGTATTTAAGAGGGCTCCCAAGAATACCATTTGTTGAGAAGGGATCAAATGTGACTTTTTTATGTTCACTGAGAATCCCAGTAGTAGGAGAAGACGTTGAACAAAGTCCAGATGTTGAAGCAGAAGATCTTTGCTGTCTACCTGAATAAGGCAGTCGTCCAAATAGGGGTAAATCTGGATCCCCTGAAGTCTGCAGTAAGCCACTACTGGTGCCAGGCACTTGGTGAAGACTCTGGGCAGTAGATAAACCAAAGGGCAGAACAGAGAATTGAAGTGCCTCAACCTGCCTTGAACCTGAGGAATTTCCCTTGTCTGATAGGGATATGCAAATAGGCTTCCTTTAAGTCCAATGTCACCATCCAGGCCCTGAGAGAGCATTGGAATTAGCTGTTGTAGAGTAAGCATCTTGAACTTTGGAATTTCCAAAAGGTGTTTAACACAGAAAGGTCCAGAATAGGTCTCCATGAGTTTTGTTTTCTGGGAACCAGAAACAGCCTTGAATAAAACCCTTTTCCCATTTCGAGTGGAACAGGCTCTATGGCTCTCATGGCCAGAAGAGCATCCACTTGAGTTAAGGCCTCTGACCATTGAAGTTTTGGCAGATCTGGCCAACCGTGAGTCCTTGGCAAAGTGTGAAAGTGGAACTTGTAACCTTTAAAATCATGTCCAATACCCATCTGTCCTGGGTAATATGAGTCCAATTTCTGTAAAAGAGACAGTTTTCCTCCGAGAGGGGCCCAGGTGAAGGGGTCCTGAAGCCCAACTGAGAGAGTCATTGAGTTTGCTTTCTTTGAGATTGGGATCTGTCTTCTCCCTTCTAGGTGAAGAAGCAGTCCATTGTCTAGATCTGTAAGAGGTCTGGCCTTGACCACGACCTCTGGAGCCTATATCTTCCCCTTTGAGGCCTGTCAGACGTGGGAAAGGACCAATTTTTAGAGGGCCAATTCCTGGAAAATCTAGGAGGCTGAACCTGCAAGAAATCTTTTACAGTCTGCATGGATTTTGCCTTTTCTTCCATCTTTTAATAACTTCCTCAGCCTTAGAACCAAAAGAACATCTTGTTGAACAGGGGCATCTAATAACTTAGCCTTAACCTGTTCAGGTAAACTTTGTTCACGGCCAGGCATGTCTCCTAATCACAGTACCAGAGGCAGCAGCCCTGCAAGAAGCATCCAAAGCATCAAAACCACAATGTAAGCTATGCTTGTTAACCTGTTCAGTAGCATGCAAAACATCCTGAAGTTCCTTATCCTCTGCACAAGAAGGATGGGAAGCAAGCTTTTGTTTTAAAACAGACAAAAGAAATTGCTGATATTTAAACATATGAAACTGGCAATTTAAAGCCCTTACAGACAGGGTAGCAGAAGTATATACCTTTTTACCCCACCTGTCTAAAGCACGAGAATCCTTCTCAGAGGGAATAGGATTTTTAGAAGTAGCAACCTTAGCAGCCTTAGAGCCCTGAGAAATAGTTTCAGGATCTGCAGAAGGGTTTTAAATAAAATAAATGAGAGTCAGGAACCCTATAAAATCTATCGGGCTTAGAAGGAGCAGGAGGCATGGAATCAGGATTCAAATTAGCCTCAGAAAAGCATCATCTACAATGTCCAAGACAGGAGGGATAGCTAAAGGCCTATGCTGAGGAAGAAGAAGAAATTCTCTAAGCCTCTTTTGGAAGCAGAATATTCCTGTCCTTCCCAATGAAAATGTTCCCTCATCTCATGCAAGGTTTCCCCAAAAGAAAAATCCTCAGGCGGAGAGGCCGAGGGCAAAGAATCCTCAGCATCCAATCCTCATAAGGGGAAAGGAATAGTCCTGATCAGAGGAAGAAACAGAAGATACAGAAGCCTGGTCAGAGGAATCCAGAGTAACATCCTGTCGAGGCCTTTTCTCAGGAGGGGGGTGAGAACCTCTAATCATTGTAAGCAAATCTTCAGCCATCCTCAATAATTGTTTTTTTGTCTTGGGAGTGGATTCAGAAGCAGCTTGAGCTGAAACTTTAGACTTAGTAGGAGTCTTTGTCTTTGCCTTTGCCTTTGAAATAGTGATATGAGTAGGCCTGAAACCCCCTCAGAAGCCGGTACCTGCACAGCGTTCCGGACCCATCTGAAGGAGCGGTCCTGCAGCAGTTAAAATATTGGGCCTTGATGGCTCCCCATGGGAGTCCTCGCCATCGGTTCAGAAGTGGCGGACGACAGGGGCTGCAAAGCCTCACTGACGACAGCAACCGAAGCTGGCTCCAGCTGCAACGAGTCCTGTTTGGACCTCGGAGGCCTGTCTTTGTCTTTGCTTCTTTTGAACTCCGGTAGTGTCCGACATTCTGTAATTGAAGCGTCTGCCAAAATAATTTAAAGCCCAATCGTGATAGTGAGTTGAACCTGGCACAGAACCGACAACAAGAAACGCGTGGTCAGGGCCTAAGCAAGGTAGACAGTAAGAGTGGAAATCTTTATGAGGTATTTGTTTCCACACGCTATACAATTATTAACTTTTTCTGACATCGGAGGAACAAGAAAAGATTGGTACTTAGCTTTGAGAAGAGAAGTAAGAACTTCGGACAGACAACAACCAAATGCGCTGTTCGAAAATCGCCAACCAACGTTTTGCGAGCTGCTTTCCACCGCACGGCAAGAAAGACTGGAGAAGATGGCGTCGGCTGAGGGCTATGTACCAAGGCGTACTGACGTCAGGATACTAGCTTATACAGCCGACGCCAGACCCAGACTTTGGGATTCTGGGCAGGAGCACCCTACAGTTATGACTGCAACAGTGAAACACGAAGAACATCACTGTGGAAGCCACTTTTTTTTTTTTTAAATCTGTGGAATCATCCCCTGCTTGCTTTAAATTCCTCTGTTTGCTGTGAGCTAGTTCCTGGAGGTTTTTTTTTTTTTTTTTTGTAGGTCTTCAAAGATAAGCTTAGCTTTCTCACAGATCATGGTTGGAGTTACTGAATGTCCCTTCATCTGCCTCTCCTGGATCCAAACAAGAAGTATCTTCTCTGTATATTCATGAATTGTTTTTCTGTGTTTGTCCAAAACCTTTGTTGTTCCTTTAGACACCTTAGCACCCATGATGCTGTCTCTATTTTTCTACAATGTTGAGACAGTAGACCTAGGTACATCATACTGTTCTGCTATTTGTCCTATTTTGCCTCCTCTCTCAATTTTACCTACGATTTCTTTCTTCTTTTCAATGCTCAGCCACCTATTTTACCTGCCACTATCACTCTTCTTTGGCTCCATTTTCACAACACTTAAAACAACCATACTACATAAACAACACAACAACAGAAAACAATGAACAACATTTCAGCCTCCTTTGCTGGTCGAATTGTTTGACAGCGATCAAATTGTGGGACGCCTGGGAGGCCGAAATTACAGCTGAATTATGAAATGGTCAAGTTGTAAGGGGGCTGAATTGTTGCGGAACCACCTGTACACACACACAACAAAAATGACTGCAATTCAAGTTACTGGAATAAACTAACTGCACACATACCATTCTGAATACAACCATGGATGCCCAACACACAAAGTGGACACGTGCACAAATGTACACACACAGACACTAACACAGAGCCACCGCACAAACCAATACATACAAAATACCAGAAACCGTGATTTTTCCAGGAGGAATCCCCCTTGCACCCTCTTGTGGGGGGGGGGCTGTGTTTCCCAGGTCTATATCACAACATCGAACAACAAAAATGTCAACTTACCTTTGACTGACACCTAAATGTCGAAGCTGCAGTTTAGCGAATGGCCAAAATCATCAATTTCTTTCCAAAGGAAAATCAGTAGGCCAACAACGGACACCACATCAAAACAAACACTGTACCCCCCTAACTAAATATACTAACTCCGAGATCACACTACAGTTGGAAAAACGGCAGATGTAACAGAACGGTCAACTGATTTCTTTCCCTTGGAAATTAATCGATGACTTGGCCGTTTGCTAAACTGCAGATTCGACATTTAGGTGTCGATCAAAGGTAAGTCGACATTGTTGTTGTTGTTGTCTAGATATAGACCCGTGTTTCCGACACATCATACTAATTACATAACACAACTCCAAGTTTGCACAACAGCAATGAACAGGCATGTTCCTGATCCACGCTGTACCATGACCTTACACAAACTAAACATCAGCCTCTTCTAATGCATTTGCTGTCAGTACCCAAATGTAGCAAGATTTGCTGGCATCTGTCAATGTGATCACAAACATTTTCAACCACTTTCACATTTGATAGATAGTACAGTTGTGTACACTTACCATAAATGTAGATGTTTGAGTGTATTCACTGTTGCAGTCATTACATTTGGGTAATCTACTTGCAGGTTGCCCTCAGTCGGCCTGATTAAGAAAGTCTTGGATCCTGCGTCGGTTGCTGTCCCTTCTTCCATGACGTCAGGTTGTCACGGGTATAAAACATGCAGCCGATGCCATTACATCAGTTTTTCTTGTCCCAGATGTCAGGTGCCCCCCTAATGGGGAGCAAATAAACATAAAAACACAAAGGTATACCTCCAACAAAAAGCAAATACACCAAAAAGGCTTTTAAGCATATTAAAGGAAAGTAGAGGTATAACCAGAAAAAGTTAGGAGGCTGGAGGGGGGGGGGGTGGGTGTAACCAGGACTGCAACAGTGAATACACTCGAACATCTACATTTATGGTAAGTGTACACAACTGTACTATGTTCTTCATGTTTCACTGTTGCAGTCATTACATTTGGGTAGATTCCCAAAGCTATGGTTGGGAGGAGGAGTTTATATAGCATTAGGGCCAGCTATAAGGCCCTGCAAGACAGCAGTGGCAAAGCCATCTCTGAATTTAGAGAAAATTGGCAAATGATAATGCTTGGTGAAAGTATGTACAGAACTCCAGGTAGCAGCTTCCAGGATGTCCCTGGTAGGAACACCTCTGAGAAAGGCTGCAGAAGTAGATGCAGCCCTGGTGGAGTGAGATCTCATCCCCTGGGGGATAGGTTTTCCATGGTGCTTATAGCAGAAATGAATGCAATGGCTTATCCATTTAGAAATGGTTTGTTTTGAAAGAGCCTTCCCCTCTGCCCTGCAGCAAATGCTACCAGCAGTTGTTCAGATTTTCTTCGAGGTTTAGTCCTGTCCAAGTAGAATCTAAGTTGTCTGTGCACATCCAATGAATGCAGAATCCGTTCCACTTTGTTCTGTGGATTGGGAAAGAAGGTTGGCAAATGAATGGACTGTTTAAGAGCCACACTGGATACCATCTTGAGCATGATGGATGGATTGGTCCTGAGTGACACCCTGTCCGCATGAAAGATGATGAAAGGCTCCACTGCCATAAGAGCCTGTAATTCAGATAGCCTTCTAGCTGAAGTGATTGCTAAAAGGAAAGCTGTTTTCCAAGAAAGAAAATTTAAGTCTGCAGTAGCAGCTGGCTCGAAAGGAGGTAGAGTGAGTTTCTCCAATACAAAGTTAAGGTCCCAGGCAGGGGTTGGGGCTCTCCTGGGTGGTCTCAAATGTTTGGCCCCTCTGAGGTACTGCTTGAGCAGAGGATGAGAGAAGAGGGGAGGTTCTGTGTTATAATGAGCTGAAATGGCTGAGGCGTGGATTTTAATGGAGGAAAAAGACAGGCCCTTATGAAGCATCTCAGTTAAGTATTGCAAAATCTGAGGTAAATTAAGTGCTGCTGTGCTCATCCCTTGAGATTGGTTCCAGGCACAGAACTTTTTCCATTTTTCAGCATAAGATTTTCTAGTACTAGGCCTCCTTGCCTCCAAGATGACATCCATCACAGGTTTGCTGAGGGATGATAAGGGTGAGTTTAAGTAATTAGCCAGGCTGCAAGGTTCAATGTTGGAAGCTGAGAGTGCAGAATCTGGTTCTCCTGCTGAGACAGCAGGGAAGGGGTCTGAGGCAGGTTCCATGGAGATAACTGTGACACACTGCGCAGGAGGGGGTACCAGTCTTGGCGCAGTTAGTCTGGAGCAATCAAAATCATCCTTGGTTTGTCCTGCTTGACTTTTAGTACGACTTCAGAGAGCAGAGGCAGCGGGGGAAAGGCGTAGACTGATAGGTTTTTCCAGCTGAAGGACAGAGTATCCACTTCCAGGTTTGTTTGTGGGGAGTCCTTGTGCAAAACTTGTTCAATTGGTAGTTCTGGGGAAGGACAGAGCATCCACTTCCAGGTTTGTTTGTGGGGAGTCGTTGTGCAAAACTTGTTCAATTGGTAGTTCTGGGGGGAGGTAAATAGGTCTATGTCTGGGCTCCCCCATTCGCTTGTCAACATGTTGAAAATCCTTGGTTCCAGTTTCTACTTGTGTGGGTCCATGAGGTTTCTGCTTAGTCCATCTGCCAGTGCATTTAATTTTCCTGGCAGGAATTGAGCTTGTAGGTGCACTTGGTAGCTCAAGGCTGTGTTCCACAATGCCATGGCTAGTATGCAGAGGGGGTAAGAATGTGTACCCCCCTGCTTGTTTATGTACCACATAACCGTGGTGTTGTCTGTCTTTACCATTAGTTGTCCTGGAAGAATGTAGTCCTTGAAGCTAACATTTCTTTTTGATTGATATGTAGGTGCATTTGACTTTGGTTCCATTTGCCCTGAATGCACTTCCCTGCCAGGTGAGCCCCCCATGCACAGTCTGATGCATCTGTTGTTAGGGTTTGGGCGGCAGGGGGTAGTGTGAATGGTAGGCCCTTGTTTTGGTGGCAGGCCTCTGCCCACCAGAGAAACTCTAGGAGTAGGCAAGGTATGATAGGAATCATTGTTTCTAGGCTGTGAGAATGTTGACTCCATAGGCTTTTTAGATACCACTGTAGTTTCCTCATATGTAGTCTTGCATATGGAATTAGAAGAATGCAGGAGGCCATGAACCCCAAGGCTTGCAGTACTTGTCTTGCAGATAGCAGGCTTTTGTGGCCACTTTGAAATACGTTATCAAATGAATTTGCTTTTCTGGTGTGATGTAAGCCATCTGGGAAGTTGTACTCAAGCTTGCTCCCAGGAATGTAATTTGTTGGCAGGGTACCAGTTGTGATTTCTTTTTGTTTATGGTGTACCCCAGACAAGTTAGAACCCTTTTTTACAAACGCCAGATGATTCAAAAGTATGCCCTGGCTTTCTACCTGAATTAGACAATCGTCCAGGTATGGGTATATTTAAATACTTCTTTACCTGCAAAATGCAATTACTGGAGCCAGGCACTTTGTAAATACCCTGGGCGAGTAGATAAGCCAAAGGGCAGTGCAAAGAACTGATAATGCATGTAGCCTGCTTTGAAGCGTAGGTATCTTCTGCAAGATTCCCTGATTGGGATGTGCAGGTATGCTTCTTTTAAATCTAGTGCTGCCAACCAGGCGTCTTTGCCTAGCATAGGAAGTAATTGGTGAAATGTCAGCATCTTGAATTTTGGAATCTCCAGAAAGGTGTTTAGAGTAGACAGGTCTGGGATTGGACGCCATGATTTGTCTTTTCTGGGCACCAGGAAAAGTCTGGAGTAGAAACCTGGTCCCTTTTCCTGTTCTGGTACCAGCTGAATAGCCCCCATGCTTAAGAGGGAAAGTACTTGTTTTTGAGCCTCTGTCCACTGATTTGGGGGCAGGTCTGGCCACCCATTTGGTGTTGGCAACGTGTGGAAATGAAATCTGTATCCCTGGGACACTATATTTAAAACCCATTTGTCCTGGGTTACGAGTTCCCAGTTCTTTGCATGAAGAGCAATCTTTCCCCCCAAAGGGGCGGTCAGAAGATAAGTGCTTGGAAATTTTAAGAGGAAGTCATTGAGACGGTTTACCATAGGGGGGGTGTCTTGTTATTCCCAGATTTGGAAGAGGAGGTCCCCCACTGCTTAGTTCTGAGAGTCCCCTGGGACTGAAACCTGGCGTTTTTGCTATGTCTGGGTTTGGCTTGAGAAGACCTGGAAGGGGCTGGAAAGGACCAATTCTTAGTAGGCCAGTGCCTACTAAATCTAAGAGGTTGCACTTGTAAAAAATCTTTAACAGTTTGCATAGATTTAGCTTTATCTTCCATCTTTTTAAGAACTTCTTCATCCTTGTTGCCAAACAGGCGGTCCTGATTTAAAGGAGCATCTAACAATTTAGCTTTAACATGATCAGGCAAAGATTGCTCCTTAAGCCAAGCATGCCTTCTAAGCAGAGACCCAGTAACAGCAGCCTGCAAGAGGCCTCTAAAGAATCAAAACCACATTGCAAAGTATGTTTTCCAACTTGTTCAGCAGAATGTATCAAGTCCTGTAAAGCTTTATTTTCCACACAGTCAGGAATCAACATAATTTTCTGTTTAAGCAGTCCAATGACATGTTGCTGATATTTTAACATATGAAATTGGCAGTTTAAAGCTCTGATTGCCAAGGTTGCTGAAGTATAAACCTTTCTACCCCATCTATCTAGCGCCCTGGAGTCTCTATCAGAAGGGGTAGAATTGTTGGCAGTAGAAGCCTTAATGCCCTTTGGCCCCTGAGAAATAGTCTCTGGATCTGCAATAGGATTTTTGAAAAGCAATTTGTGGGACTCAGGAACCCTGTAGTATCTGTCAGGTTTACTAGGAGCAGGAAGCAGGGAATCAGGGGACAGACTGGAAAACATCATCAACAATGTCTAGTACAGGAGGAATAGCCAAAGGCCTATGCTGAGGTAGAAGGAAATCCCTAAGCCTCTTTTTTGAATCAGAGAATTCCTGGCTTTCCCAGTGAAAATGCTCCCTTAAAGTATGTAAGGTTTCCCAAAAGAAAAATCCTGAGGAGGGGAAGCAGAGGGAATAGAATCCTCTGCATCAGAATCCTCATAAGTAGGTAAGGACAAATCCAGGTCATCAGAAGAAACAGAATCCTGATCAGAAGATTCATAATCAAGCTCAGCCCTAGGCCTCTTAGCGGGGGGGGATGACTACCCCTGATTAGAGTTATTAGATCTTCAGCCATTTTTATCATTTGTTTTTTAGGCATAGGGGCCTGAGCATGTGGCCTGGGCTTCAGTTTTTTAGACATGGATCGAGATTTAGGCCTTAGTAATGAAGGCGGCGTTGATTTAATATGCAAGTCTGAAGGCCTGAATACACCCTCAGAAGCCGGTGCCTGCACAGCGGCTCCGGACCTATCCAAGGTACAGACATCTGTGGGTTCCATAGCTGAAGTATTTCGTGGCATACCAGACTCCGAATGGGTCTCAGTAGAGGCCTGCGAATCAGAAGTAGCGGGTTATCAAGAGCTGCAAAAGTGCCTCACTGAGTACCGGCGAACTGGCGACTGACTTAGTAGAAGCGCCGTTGGCAGTTTTGGACCTCGGCGGCCTGTCTCTGTCTTTATCTTTGCATTTTTTTCGGAATCCCGGTAGTCGGATGGCTAACCGCTGATATTTCTGGATAATTAAACCGAGAACCGAAATATTTAAAGGCAAAAATATACAGACGACGGATAGTGCGCTGATTAAATAAAGCACAAAACCGACAGCAAGGTACGTCGTGGTCAGGGCCTAGGCAAGGAATACAGTACGAATGAAAATCTTTATGAGGTATTTGCTTTCCACAAGTAATGCAATTATTAACTTTTACTGACATCGGTAAGGAGCAAGAGAAAGTTTCCCCAATGGGTACTTAGCTTTAAGTTGAAGACTTCGGTTCTGAAACTCGAAAACGAAAATTGCAGGAGACGGCCAACCAGCACTTGCGAACTGCTTCTGCTTCGGGCAACGCATGGCAAGAAAGACTGATGTAATGGCATCAGCTGCATGTTTTATACCCCTGACGACCTGACGTCATGGAAGAAGGGACAGCAACTGATGCAGGACCCCAGACTTTGTTAATCAGGCCGAATGAGGGCAACCTGCAAGCAGATTACCCAAATGTAATGACTGCAACAGTGAAACACGAAGAACATCAGGACACAGCTGAAACATTCAATCAGAGGCACACACACACACACACACACACACACACACACACACATTCATTCAGTGGGGGTGGCACAGTGGGCTTAGTGCTGCTACCTCACAGAACTTCGTTCACCTGTTTTGTTCTTAGTGCGTTGGTTCTATGTGGCATCATTCATGTGTCAACACAAATTTTTATTGGGTTCTTCAGTTTCACCCCCATTTTCCAAGGATGTACCACAGCTGAAATGTGATTCTCTCAAATGCCATTATGTATACATCTCAAGTAAGCTCGAGCATATGTGTATATCTGTTGGTCTGTCCTGTGATGGGCTGAAAGCCCATTCAGGATTAGTTTTACTGTCTTGTACCTGCTGAGTGAAGCTCCAGCTCTCTTGTAACTGTGACGTGACATATGTGGCTTATAAGAGAATAAACACATGAATTTATTTTTAAAGATGATTAATCACAGTGTCCAACTACTATAATTTCTCACACATTAATGTAATCCTTCCATATTTTCTCAAAATATTTCATGTTCCTTTCTTGGACAGACAAAACAATTATTTGTATTTTGATGAATCATTTCTATATTCTCATTTTTTTTTCTTTTGCAAATGCTTCCAATAAGGTTTTGTGGCCCAAAATTCCTATTTGTAATGCTCCATGTGTACCATTCTGTACCACCACTACCTAAACCCAATCTATTTCAGTAGAGATTTGTCTCATACAATATGTTTTCCTTCTTGGTTCAAAAATAAAATCATAACTTGGACATCCATTATATCAGTTATAATTTTAATATCTTTTTTCATGACTTGCTGTTCAAAATACAGTTAAAAATACTAGTACATATTATAACGGTACTTAGTTGTGTATTATTATAAATCTGGTTGAATAATTTTGCCCTGTGTCCCCTATCTGGGGGAGTGCATACAGTAATAGAATGCACCTGTTTCTATTCCAATTTTAAACAATGTGCATACATTGTTCCTCCTGCAGCAAAAATACACCAGTTCACTACCCGAGAAGTACTCCACAGACCTAAACCCATGCCAAGCCTTTACAACATGCTTCATATCTAAAATATGTCATCTGGGTCTATTTTCAATGTTCTTTATACGATTCCTCTTTTTTTGATGAAAACATCTGACATCCTGCAAACAAGTCTTCAGAAACATCCTTTTTTGTAACTTTCAGTCTTCGTGCCCGTCAATGTAAAGCATAGTTGTGTAAGAAGTTACCATAACAGCAGATGTCCTACTGATCACTGTTGCGGTGTTCTTAACAGATTGGTTGTAGCTCGGTGATGTTGGCTAGATGCCCAATCTTTACCTTCCTAAGACTTATTTTCAGATGACCTTAGCTAGTAGGTGTAGGGATATGAAGTAGATGTACATATGAGATCCTCAGACTATCTCCAATCCAGAAGTGTCCTAAAGAAAACAAAGGAAGAGACAGGTCAGCTAGGAGGGGCTTACTTTGAAAAGGTAAGCAAGTTCACCCTCAGAAAGGCTGTAACATCCTGGGATAATGAATGTGCATGTCTGTGAGTGTAAAGCATAGTTGTTTCTGCCAATAAGCAGAGAAAAGAATAGAAAGCAGGATAAGGTGGGAGGGAAGGAATACTGCAACAGTGATCAGAAAGACATCTACTATTATAAGTTCTTACACAACTTTACTATGTCCTGACTGAGTCACCGTTGCTGTATTCTTAACAGATGCACGATTCCCAGAGCTGTAGAGAGAGAAAGGTGGCAAGCTTAAGAGGAGAAAGAGGACAAGGAGTTAATGAGGCCAGACAGAATCACTGCCCTAGACCTGGAGAAGGAGTGTAGCTTGTAGCGTTTTGTGAGGATGTGAACAGATGACCAGGTAGCATCTAAAATGTACCTGGTATCCACCCCCTTGTAGAAGGCACCTGATGAAGCCATGCTCGAGTGGAGTGTACTTTTGGCTACATGGATTAAGTCTTTGCATGCTGAGAGTAGCAGAATGAATTAGCCTTTAAGATCCAGAAGGCCATATTTTGTTTGGAAACTGATTGTCCTAACCTAGAATCCATAAATGAGATGAACAGCTGATCTGTTTTTCCTGATCCATAGTTTTGTCCAGATAAAACTTCAACTGTCTGTGGATATCTAAAGAGTGCGATATTCATTCCCCTCTATTTTGGGGGTTGGGGAAAAAAGGTAGGCACACTGACTGCTTAGTTGAGGGTGAGCTCACTAATCCCTTTTGGCAGGAAAGATGGCTTAGTCCTGAGGCTTACCTTGTCTTTGTAGAAGATGAGGAAGAGTAGAATAGTCATGACAGCATGGAGTTCTGACACCTTGCAGACTGAAGTCAAAGGCAGACGGAGCACCGTTTTCCCAGTGCAGAATTTGAGAAACAGCCAGTTCAAAAGTGAGTAAAATGAGCTTTTCCAAATCAAAATTAAGGTCCCATAGTGGGGTGATAGATGTCCTTGGGAATTTAAAGTATAAAATTCCCCTCAGGAAAAAGCTTCACCTCCATCCTGGACATCAGAGGAAGGCAAGCCTTAAAGATATATGAGTGAGCCTTAATGGAAGCGTACACCAAACCTGAATGGAATAAGTCACACAAATATTGGAGTACTCTAGGGTGTCAGATAGGAGGAGTTGGAGTTTGAGCTTAAGGCACCAGACAGAAAATCTCTCCCACTTGGCTGTACAAGCTTTCCTGGTGTAAGGTTTCCTAGCTTCTTGTAGCACTCAAACAACCTCTTCAGAAAGGGTACATTTTTGGGGATTAGACTCCTATCGTTGACAGGGTTAGACTGAGTGAGGTCAGACTGGGATGAAGGAGCTGCCCTTTCTGTTGCATGATTAGATCTAGTTTTGGAGGGATTCTCCAGTAAACTCCCTTTCAAAGGTGAAACAGGACAGGGAACCAGCGCCGTCTTGGGCAGAAAGGTGTCAGACCCAGGAATTTTGGAGATTCCTTCTTGACCTTGAGAAGGAGTCTTGGGAGCAGACATAGTTGGGGGGGATATGCATTGTGCAGAAAAGCAGAAGCAGGTGATGCTCAGAGGAGGCAAAGATGTCTATATAGGGAGTCGCCCATCTGACAAGTTATGGATTTGAATCCCTCTATGTTCAAGGACTATTCATGAGGGTCCTCCATGTCTCTCCTTAGAGAGTCTGCCAATACATTCTGCTGAGAGGGAATATATTTTCTTGTAAGTTTAAGATTCAGCTGAGAGGCTAGATGCCGAATCTCCTGTGCCAGCCTGCAGATGGGGTAGGACTCTTGTGCCTCCCTACTTGTTTAAGTACCATATCACAGTAGTGTTGTCTGCATGCACCAGTAGAATGCCTGGTTTCCAAAGATGTGAGAATGTCTGCAGGGCCTGTAGAAGTTTGCTCATTTCCTTTAATTCGATGTGCTCTTTGAGTACACAGGCAGGCCACAGACCCTTGCATGCTCTGGTCTCCTGTCCAAGCCCCCCATGCCTTGTCTGAAGGATCTGTAAACAAGATGTGGTTGTGTGGGGCTAGAGTTATTGGAAAGCCTGGGTTGAGAATAACTTGGCTGCTCCACCAAAGAAGTTCCTTCTCAATGTGAGAAAGAAGAGGAATGTGGGTATGAGAGAGTGAGTGCTGGGATCACACTGATTTCAGATGCCAAGGAACCCCAACACATTTTGGAATGCTGTCAACAAAATTCAAAACCCAGGAAATCCTTCAACTCCCAACCCCTGCCCCAATAACACACTCCCTTGAAAGTGCTTCAATTTTCAATTCATACTTCATAGATACCATCAGCAAACTTATGCAAACTGTCCACCCAGCCAACTCCACACCCCCTACCACCCTCAGACTGCAAAACAGTCCTTTTGCACTAAAACCTGTTCCAACCAGCTACATCAAAAAACTTCTTATCAAACTTAAACCAGGTTCCCCTTCAGCTGGCAACGGCCACCTTTCTTCCTAAACGTTGCTGATGTCTCCACAGCATGTCCTGTCTCCATCCTCATAAACCGCTCAATTAGTGAATCCACTGTTCCTGCCCTCTGCAAAAAGTTCCACACTATACCTATCCACAAAGGTGTAAATTCTGTTGAGTGCTCTAATTATCGACCTTTTGCCATACTCTCTCCCCTCTCCAAAATTCTTGAGCACTGTGTTTATAAACAAATCTCAGCTTATCTTACTCATGAAAACTTAATTACCCCTACTCAGCATGGCTTCCGCCCCCACCACAACCCCACTACTGTACTTATTTCCTTTACTAACTCCATCTCCCTAGCTAGAGACAATGATAAATTAGTGTCCTGCATCTTTTTAGATCTCTCCAAAGCCCTTCATACTCTCTCTCTCTATCCTCCTCTTCAAACTCTCAGCTCAACCTCTCCTCAGCAACTATCTCCTCGTTCAATAGCTACCTCACAGACAAACTGCGATCTGTAAAATGGCTCTTTGCTATTTTTCCTTTTCTCCCCATCAAAATGGGCATCCTTAAAGGCTCTATTTTAGGCCCCCTCCTTTTTAACATTTTTACTAACCAACTTCACACATCCTGTCCTAAGTCTTCCCTCATACAGTACGCAGATGACTCCACCATCATTTCTATCGCTGAAGTCCCATTGACCTACTAACCCTGACACAAACATCTTTCAACCTCAATGAAACATGGCTTACTAACAACCAACTCATACTAATCCCTAAAAAGACAAAACTTCTCTTACTCCCAAAATCCCTTTACCATCTTAAATCTTTATTCACCACCTCTTCCCTCAACAACACTACAATCATAGTTGAATCACACACTAAACTGCTTGGAGTAACAGTGGACGATCAACTAACATTTGACCTTCATGTACTTAACTGCATCAAGAAAACCCACCAAAAGCTTGGTTTACTCTACAGAAACAAAAGGTTCCTCACAGCCATCTCCAGGATCTCACTAACCCCAAGCTTACTTTCTCCCAAACGTCTTTTACAGCTCTCAAATTTTAATCAACGTACAGTCTTCACTATTTTCCAAACTTGAAACCTACTACAACAAAGTTGCTAGATTTGCAGCCAATCTACCCTCAAGATCACAGCAGTGCCACACTCTCCAGACACTCAGCTGGCTAGAGTTTCCTAACCAACTCTTATTTACCCAACTTCTCATTATCCATACTATTTTGAATAACCCCTCCTCTTGCCTTAGCATTTCCTCACTTGTCTCTCTCTATAAGCCCCCTTGATCCCTCATAAGCTTTGACCAATGTCTCTTACAAATTCACAAACCTAAAAAAAATCTAATGGACAGAATCTGTACAGCTACTTCCTTGCTCTTGCATGAAACAAGCTCCCCATGAACCTTAGAAACATTTCCTACATCCACAAAGTCAAGAAAACTCTCAAAAGGTACCCAAACAGCACATGGACTTGCCTCTATAATTATCCCACATGTACCCACCCCTTTCTCTATCTCTGTTCTCTTTATTCCTCCTTTCCCTGCTACCATAACTCACTTAACTGCTCTGTATTGTACAATTACCCTCTGAAGATAACCCAATGTGTTATGCAAATTCATTCAAATTTTTTATGGTATATTTCACTGCTATGTTTTTGTCAATAATGTTATAATGCTTCTTACTATACTGTACTGTGGAGCTTTATCTACATTTGCTTAACTGTTGTATTGTAAATTTTTCACTGTTCATCTTTAATTTTGTAAATTTTCTTGCTTATTTGTACTGTGGAGGTTTTCCCCGGCCTCCACTGAAAAAGGGCTTTTGCTCGGATGGACTATCCCAGTTAACAAATGTCAAATAAAATAAAAATAAATAAATTCTCCTCATGTGTAATCTGGCATGGGGCAGCATAGGGATGGTGGCAGCCATGAGTCCCAGGGCCCTGAGAGCTTGTTTGGCCGGGCAATGATTTTTGCTGGAAAACATTAAGAACTCATTGGCTAGGGAAGTGGCCTTCTGAGGAATAGACGCATGCATGGCAGACATCTCCAGATTGCATCTCAAAAAGGTCAGCTGCTGGGTGGGAATGCTTTTTTTTTGTAACTGATGGTGAACCCCAGAAGATCAAAAGTCTCACTGTTAACGAAGGTGCTGTAGAAGACTGTCCCTGGATAAAACCTGGAGTAGAAGGTCGCCCAGGTAAGGGAAGATCTGTATGCCCGGAGTGCGGTGGCAGCCATTACTGGGGCCAAACACTTTGTGAAAACCCTTGGAGCTGTAGAAAGACAGAAGAGCAATGCAGTAAACGGAAAATGTGATGGTCCAGTAAAGAACCTGAGAAATTTTCTGCAGGAAGGGCAGATGGGATTATGAAGATAAGTATCCTTTAGGTCTAAGGATACCAGAAAAGCTTGAGGAAGTAAAACGTGTAGAAGAGTTTATGAAGGCAGCATTCTGAAAGAGAGAACTCTCAAAAAGGAGTTTAACTAAGAGAGTTCCAGGACAGGTCTCCAATGGCCCTCTTTCCTTGGGACAAGAAAGATCCTTGAGTAAAACCTCTTTCCTAAAAAGGAAGAGGGACCTCTTCTACGGTTCTCTGTGCGAGTACGTCTTGCACAATAGGGTCCAGTAGGTGTATCTAGTTGGGAGGAGGTGGGGAGTGGGTAGAGGTCTTGGCTGTTTGCCTCTGTGAAAAGTCAGCATTTCCAGCATGTCTGTTTTATCTAAAGCTCTGATTACCTCACCAACCCAAAGTATGTAAAAAGAAGTTATGTATTTATCTGAATGTTCCATCTGAGTTGTTGCTTTTCATTTGTTCTTCAACCTGTGGGTTCGGATCCAAGGATTGGATCCAACTCGGCTATATACTAAAGCTCTAGGATCTGAAATCTGAGCTCTTCCCCTACCCACAATGCTCTGCTCTCCCCTCATCCACTCAGATCGAGTTTGCTGTGCAAACATATGCAGTATCTTTACTTATAAAACTATATATCATAAAAGTGCAGAGGGAGCCAGAAAAAAGTACTTCAAGAGCTCAAACAGGAGTGAAGTAATTATATACATATCCACTAAGTCCTACAAAAAAGGTTGGGAAGGTTGAAGAACAAAGGAAAAGCAACAAGTCAGATGGAACGTTATGGTAAGCACATAACATCTTTATTTGAAGTTGCTGTTTTCATTTGTCCTTCAATCTCTGGGACAGAGTCCTCAGCTACAGAAAACTTGGGAGGCCATCATGGAAGGATGAGCACAACAGAACCAAAGGAGGCCCAGTTCCAGGAAATAATGTTCGACTTATAATAAGATATAAAGGTATGAGAGTATGACCAGGTAGCAGCTGCACAAATCTCATCAATGAAAAGTTTTGACCAAAAGGTTGTCAAAGTGGACACAGACTTAGTGGAGTGGACCTTAACCCAACAAGGTAAAGAAATTACCTTGGTAGAATGCACAAGTGCAATGCAGTTCGTGATCCAGTTGGCCAGAGTCTTCTTGGAAACTGGTTTTCCAAATTTTGTCTTTGAGAAGGATATGAAAAGCTGATCAGACTTTCTGAAATGTTTTGTTCTGTCCAAGTAAAACCGTAACTGTCTATGTAAAGCAAGCATAAGAAGCTGATACTCTCCCTTTGTTTTGGAAATTAGGAAAGAATAATGGGAGATTAATAACCTGATTTATATTCGCCTCAGAAGCAACCATGGGCAGGAAGGCAGGACTGGTATCCAATGTAACCCTGTCAGTGTGGGAAAAATTAAATATGGAGGCTTACAAGATAAAGCATGTATTTCAGATGCTCTCTTAGCTGAAGTGATGGCCACTAAAAAGACAGTCTTCCAAGACAAACACTTAAATCAGCTTTAGCAGAAGGCTCGAAAGTAGGCACAACTAGAGCTTGGAAAACCCTAGTAAGGTCCCAAGGTAGAGCGGGATCCTTAATAGGAGGGCGAAGAAGAAAAGCACCTTTTAGAAAAGCCTTGCACAACTTAGATGAGGCCAAAGAGAATGCATTTTCCCCAATGTGAAAGTTGGAAATGGCCACCAATTGCACCTTAACATAATGAAAAATAGATACCAGAAAATCTAACATAGCAGGAATAGGGGCTGTAAAGGGATCCAGTTGGTTATGATGAGCCCAAACAGAGAAAATCTTCCACTTGCTATTGTATAATTTCCTAGTGGATTGTTTCTGCACTGCAATCAGAATCTTCCTAACTGAGGAGGAAAGCCTAGGAGTTCTAGCCATCAATGGAACTGGAGTAACCAAGCGTTTAATTTTAGACTCAAGAAATCTGGGTGAAGGTGTCCCGTTGTGTGGGACAGAAGATCTGGAGAGGGATCCAGAGTCTACGGTGGACAAATCAGGTGAGACCAAAGGAAAGGAAACCATACTTGTCGAAGCCAAAAGGGAGCAAGGAGGATTACTTTGCACTTCAGCCTCTGAGCTTTCTGCAGAAATTTAGGAATGAGAGGAAGAGGAGGATAGGCATAAAGTAGACCGGGGGGGCAAGCATGGACTACAGCATCTATTGGTGACTGTACCGGAGGGAGGAATCAGGGTAAAGAACTCGCTGCACTTGGTGTTGAAAGGACACGCGAAGAGATCACAGTAAGGTTGACCATATTTCTGGAAGATCATATTTGCTACTGAAGTATTCAAAGACCACTCATGAGGCATCAGAATGGTTCTGCTAAGCCTGTCCTCCAGAATGTTTGACATCTCGGAATGTGCGCTGCTACCAGAAAGTGGTTGGAAGAGATCTCCCACTGCCACAACCTCATGGCCTCTTGATACAAGGGTAGGACTCCGTTCCTCCCTATCTGATGATGTACCAAACCACTGACATGTTGTCTGTCTGAACTGCAATGGTCTCCATCAGAAGAGAGGGTTGAAGGGCTTGCAATGCAAAAAGCACCGCTTTCATCTCCAGGACGTTTATATGCAAACTGGTCTCTAGAGAGGACCACGTGCCTTGGACCGTCTGCCCCAGAAAATGCCCCCCCACACCCGAAATGAGAAGTGTTCATAGTCACTGTGGCCTTTGGGGGGGGATGACTGGTCGGCCCCATTTGATTGCAGCCACCAGAGAAGAAAATGTTTGCACGCTCGAGAGATTCTGACCAGGTGATTTAGCGGATACCAAAGAAAGGACCACTGGACCACTAAAGTTCATTGAAGTAGTCTCATATGGAGGTGTGCTCCTGGGATGAAGGTAATCGTGGCAGCCATGGACCCAAGGCTCTTATAACATGACTTGCTGGGGAGAAGGAATATCCAAGATTTGTTTGATGTGGAGTCTCAAGGTGGAGATTTTGTCCGCAGGAAGAAGAACTAAGGAACGAGTGGTGTCCAGACGGGCTCCAATGAAATGTATTAATTGTACTGGTTGAAGATGAGACTTTTTGATATTGATGGAAATGCCAAAGGTTGAGACTAGTTGGAAAACATAGTTGCTGGCTTGTAGAAGTCGATGCCTAGTGGGAGCAGTTAAGAGCCAATCGTCCAGGCAGGGAAACACATGAAAACATTGCAGTCTCAAGTGAGCTGCCACTACTGCAATGCATTTGGAAAACACCTTTGGGGCCGCAGTAAGACCAAAGAGGAGTACTCTGAACTGGTAGTGATTGGTTCCCAGCCAGAAGCAGAGAGACCTTCTGGAGTATCTGTTCACCTTGATGTGATAGTACACTTCCTGAAGGTCTATAGAGCACATCCAGTTGTCCTTCTGTAGGAAGGGCAGAACAGACTGAATCGTGACCATTCGGAACTCTGAATTGGCTACACACATGTTGAGGGTCATAAGGTCCAAAATGGGCTTGTGATCCCCTGTCTTTTTGGGCACTAAAGAATCTGGAGTAGATGCCTGATTTCAGTTGGTCTACGGTGACACTTTGGATGACTCTTTTTGCGAGCAGCTTTGAAATTTCTAAGGCTGCAGTCTCCCTTTGATTGGGTGGAACATCAGGGAGGTTCTTGCTTTGACAGGGACTTTGAAAAAAGGGTATGTAATAACCTCTGGATATATCTTGGATCATTTGTGATGGCTTCCCAGGCTGTTCAGTGTAAAGACAAACTTCCGCAGACTGCCTCCAGAGATGAACAGTTAGGCAATCCTTCAGGATCGCTGACTGGGCCTGTTCAAGAAGGTATCTCGAGACACTTGATTCATAGGACCCCCTCTGTCGCAAGGGCGGCATCTGCCATTAGCACCATTTCTCCTTCTGCCTCTGGAGGGAAGGTCTCCCTGTGAATCCTGAAAGAGACCCTGAGCTCTTCTGAACCAAAACTTTTTACTCCTACGCTGGTTCCTGGAAAAGACCCGTTGTAGGGTAGAAAAGTGGATTCAGACAGCACACATCTTTCCATCTTTTTCACTTTGGGAGAGTGTGTCTTTGAAAGCTGGACCATATAAAGTTGATCCGTCGAAATGGGCATTGGTGAAAGTTGCCTTGAAGGTTCCGAGAAATCTCACAGCTGCATCCAGGTGTGGCATCTGACTGCACTGCCTGACCCGGCCACCCATGAGGTACCTTCTGCAGCATGAGAAATTAACCTCATGGACATGTTCGATATGTACTGTAGGGTGGTCATTCTGGAAAAAGAGGTCTTCTGTTCCTTGGCAGACATGGATCCTGGGACAGAACTAGAGAGCTCCTTGACCAAGTCCCTCTGTAGCCTGGTTACACATGCCAAATAATTCAGCACTCACAATGGGAAAGTCACTGAAGCATATAACCACTTACCAAACCTCCCCAAAGCCCTAGACTCCCTGTTAGGAGGATGGATGCTGGATCTTTGTTGGTCCAACTCCTTTCTGGTGGCTGCTGCAACCACCATGGCATCAGCAGGAACACCCTTTGTTGAGTGAGGTCTGTCTGAAGGGGAGCTCAGGATCTTGTCAGGGAGCTTAGGAATGGGTTCCACTCTGTCCAGCTTCTTCCACACCTGCGGGAAACAAGGTCAATAAGGGGATCCATGGGGGGGACACCCAAGAAGTTGATGGGCCTGACCCAAAAGCTCCCAGAAACACCAGTTCCTCAGGGTTAGGGTTTTGGGCAGACCAACCACCTTTTTGGGGAAGAATGTCCACAATGTCCCCAAAGAGACTATCTTCAGGTGGTGATCGAGGGGACCTTTTCCCTTCATCGATATCCATGTCATCAGTGAGGGATTCCAAAGGGGAATCCAAGTGCCTCCTTTTGTAATAAGGCTTGCGAGGGACCTCCTCATTGGGGTGCTCCACGGACGTGTCAGAAGACTTGGGATGTTCTGAAGGGGAAGCAGTCTGGAAGTGTTTCTGGGTAGGCTGTCCCAGAAGTGAGAGAACAGATGTCTCAGGCAAAATCTCTGTTGAGGGGGGCAGGCTTCCGAAGCAGGGAGAGTTGAGGCTCTTCTGGGTGTAGGGAGAACCCTCTCCACAACCTATAAAGCTGAGGGAGATCAAGAACTTGAGGGCGAACCCGCAGAAGCTGAAGCTGTCAAAGGGAAAGCTCCATGAATCCTCACCACCCCTGGATCTGAGTGAGGAGTTGGAGCTGAGCTATCAAGAGCCAAAGCCCCAAGGGATAGACAGTTCCAAAGGCTTCGTGGCTGACATCAACCCTTTGGACCCGATGCTGAAGCTACAGCTCCGAGAACCACTCTGCTCTGAAACAGTTGGAGCCGGGCAAGTCACGGAAACGGTTGGAGTCAAGGTAACTGTATCTGTCAGCTCCAACGTCTCTACTCCAGGTAACTTCAGGCCCAATAACTCTGAACCCGGGGGTCAGATCGGAGAAGGAGACATCGGAGCAAAGGCAGGGATTTGGCTCACGAATCTAGAGGGGGACAGTGCAGGTTTCAGCTTACGTACAGGAGATGGCTTCTAGTAATTTAAAGGAAAAAAAAATCAAACATATTCAGAGGAGTTTAAAATAAGTGATATGCTAGAGAAATCCATACATTCAAATGACAAAACGGAAAAACAGAAGCTTTAAGCAGGTATTCAGATGAGCAGAAAAAACTGCAGAAATCAGAAGGTGAAATTAACAAAAGTCTGGCTGAATATAAGGCTTCTCAGGAAGAACCGTTGAAAAAAAAATAGTATATCTAGAAGACAGACCATGCAAAAAAAAAAAAAAAGAAATCTGGGATATACTGTTGTACCACAGAAGCTGATTTTATGAAAGTACAAATAAACTGGACTAGTAACAGAAAGGGCACAGTGTACATTATGGTCCAAATTTGGGCATGAGAAAGAATATAACACCTATAGTAGTAAAGATGCATTCATATTTGCAGAATGAGCTGCTCCTGACAAAACTGTGATAGGAGGGTGAAGTATAGACTGGGGACACCACAATGTTTGTGCAAAATGAATATTCACTGTACACCAAGTTGAAAGATTTTCTGCTTCTCATTCCTCTGAAAATGGCACAGCCACACAAACAGAACTTGCTAGTAAAACTTTTCCAATGTTCCAAAGGAAAATGCTTGAGAGACAGAAACGAAGCATAAGAGCTGATAAGAAAAACAAGTAAACTGAACTTGAACCATAGGCATGTGTTGAGTGATCAAGACAAAGAGAAACAGCAAGAATCTGAAAGCAGGAAACAAAACAGGCAAATTGTTAAGGGATTTTTCTGTAAGACGCGATCTGTCCATGAGAACTACACGTCTACATGAGGAGGAATAAAGAAGGAAAAAAAGACTGGAAGTATATATGGATCATTTTAAATTGGTTGTGGATTGTAAAGTATAATTTTCTACTTTGTCATTAATGTTTAGAAGGATAACAGAAATGAAAAAAAATGTAAGTAAAAACGTTTCTGTTTTCTTTGTAACGTGCATAAACTGTAAGTAAAACATTCTTTTTCGTCTCCTAGTAATATATCTATAACAGATTTCTTTATATCAACAGCATGTTACACTGTAAAGCAGTTATTTACAGTATGTTCAGGTATTCTAAATGTGAGTTGGGGGAGTCTTATCAGTGACTGTTGCTAATGTCAGTGATGTTACAGTATGAATGTACTGTTTTTTTTACCTTATCTACCCACCAGAGTTCTGCTAAAGAAAAGGCTGCAGATGATGTTATGTCTTTCGGCTTTTCCCAGTTTGGGGTCGCCACAGTGGAACTCTGGTCTGATAATGATTGGCAGTTGATTTTTACGTGCCGAGTTGCCAGTCCTGTTACACAGCCTTCAACGAAGGCATGCCCATTCACGCATGTCTCAACGCAGAAGACGGTCTAGCCGAGAATCGAACCGGACAGCGTCTTACTGTGAGGTGACAACGCTACCCTAGCACCACCGCAGATAAAGAAAAGTCTGCAGATAAAGGTAATAAATCAAGAAATGACTGTAAGATGAACTGTGAGGTAGCTGTATGAAGAAATACTAAACTTAGTACTTAAAGTGATACATAGCATAGTGAAAATACACAACTCTGTAACACTGATGAGAATAAAAGCAGAAAATTCCTACTAGTAACAATTACCTCAGTATGAAATGAAACAATGCAACATCTATTAATTTAATTTAGCTTTAAGAAAAAGTGCCCTAGCTATAATTCAGTTAATGCACGTTGATTTTTACATCTGGGAGGGAAGATGAGATGGGACAAGAAAGGATGGTGTGAGCAAAGAATGGAACACAGGCTTTAACATATTGTCAGCACAATTAAACCTAACTTTAGAATCAGTGAAACCTGTGGCTGCAGCTGTCTACCTGGTGCATCTTTGCATATATGGAGGAGTAATTTTCCTTTTTGGAAAATGTACATAGTTCTGTGGGTTTATTGTGAGTTAAAAGCATTGGAAAGTACAGCTGTGTACACTTAACATAAATGTAGATGTTCAAGCGTATTCACTGTTGCAGTCATCACATTTGGGTTATCTGCTTGCAGTAGCCCTCAGTCGGCCTGATTATCAAAGTTTTGGGTCCTGCGTCGGTTGCTGTCTCATCTTCCATGATGTCAGGTAGTCAGGGGTATAAAGCATGCAGCTGATGCCATTACATCAGTTTTTCTTGCCCCAGATGTCAGGTGCCCCCATAACGGGAAGCAATTATATACAAGGTCACACCTCCACCAAAAAAGCAAATACACCAAAAAGCTTTAAGCATAGCAAACAAGAACAGAGGTATAGTCAATAGAAGTTAGGGGGCTGGAGGGAGGGTTACCAGGACTGCGACAGTGAATACACTCGAACATATACATTTATGGTAAGTGTACACAACTGTACTATGTTCTTCGTGTTTCACTGTTGCAATCATCACATTTCGGTAGATTCCCAAAGCTAACGATGGGAGGAGGTAATTAGATAGCATTAGGACCAGCTATAAGGCCCTGCAAGACTGAAGTGGCAGAGCCAGCTCTGGATTTAGAGAAAATAGGCAAATTGTAATCATTGGTGAAGGTATGTACAGAACTCCAGGTAGCAGCTTCTAGGATGTCCCTGGTAGGGACATCTCTGAAAAAGGCTGTAGAGGTAGATGCAGCCCTGGTTGAATGTGGTCTTATCCCCTTGTGGGGTAGGTTTTCCATGGTGCTTACAGCAGAAATGAATGCAATGGTTTATCCATTTAGAAATGGTTTGCTTTGAAATTGCCTTCCCCTCTGCCCCTGCAGCAAATGCAACCAGCAGCTGTTCAGATTTCCTGAGAGGTTTAGTCCTGTCCAAGTAAAATCTAAGTTGTCTGTGCAAATCTAAGGAGTACAGTATCCGTTCCCCTTTGTTCTGTGGATTAGAAAATAAGGTTGGCAAATGAATGGAAGGATTAAGGGCCACACTGGATACCACCTTGGGCATGAAAGAGGGATTGGTCCTGAGGGACACCCCGCCTGCATGAAATATGATGAAAGGCTCCACCTGCCATGAGGGCCTGTAATTCAGACACCTTCTTGCTGAAGTGATGGCCAAAAGGAAAGCTGTTTTCCAAGAAAGGAATTTCAACTTAGCATTTGCAGTCGGTTCAAAAGGCGGTAGAGTGAGGTTTTCCAATACAAAGTTAAGGTCCCAAGCTGGTGTAGGGGATCTCCTGGGTGGTTTTAAGTTTTTGGCCCCTCTGAGGAACTGTTTCAGCAGGGGATGAGAGAACAGATGTGGTTCAGGGTTGTAATGAGCCGAAATGGCTGAGGCATGAATTTTGATGGTGGAAAAGGAAAGGCCCTTGTGAAGCATCTCAGTTAAGTATTGGAGAATCTGAGGTAAACTGGGCGCTGCTGTGCCCATGCCCTGAGTCTGGTTCCAGAAACAGAATCTTTTCCAATTTTCAGCATAGGATTTTCTAGTACTAGGCCTCCTTGCCTCCAGAATGACATCCAACACTTGCTTACTGAGGGATGGTAAAGGAGAGATCAGGTAATTAGCCAGGCTGTCAGGTTCAGGGTTTGAAGATGTGGGTGCAGAATCTGGCCCTCCTGCTGGAACAGCAGGGCAGGTATCTGAGGCAGGTGCCATGGTGCCAGCAGTGGCACAATGCACAAAAGCGGGTACCAGTGTTGGCATGGCCAGTCTGGTGCAATTAATATCGTCCTTGGTTTGTCCTGTTTGATCTTTAGTAATACCTTGGAGATGAGAGGCAGAGGGGGAAAGGCATAAATTGATAGGTTTTTCCAGGTGAAGGACAGGGCATCCACTTTCCAAGCTTGTTTGTGGGGAGTCCTTGTGCAGAATTTGTCTAATTGGTAGTTCTGGGGGAGGCAAACAGATCTATCTCTGGGCTTCCCCATTTGTTTCTCAACATGTTGAATATCTGTGGTTCCAGTCTCCACTCGTGTGGGTCAATGAGATTTCTGCTTAGGTCGTCTGCCAGTGTGTTTAGCTTTCCTGACAGGAATTGTGCCTGACTGTGCACTTGGTAGTTCAAGGCTGCGTTCTACAGAGCCATAGCTAGTCTGCAGAGAGGGTATGAGTGGTTTCCCCCCTGCTTGTTTATGTACCACATAACAGTGGCGTTGTCCGTCTTTACCAATAATTGTAATGGAAGAATGTGGTCCTTGAAGGCTGTCAGAGCAAAGTGTACAGCTAACATTTCTTTTTGACTGATATGCAGGTGCATTTGACTTGGGTTGCATTTGCCCTGAATGCACTGCCCTGCCAAGTAGCCCCCCCATGAATAGTCTGATGCGTCTGTTGTTAGGGTTTGGGCAGCAGGGGGTAGAGTGAATGGCAGTCCCTTGTTTTGGTGGCAGGCCTCTGCCCACCAAATATCTGTAGACAAAGTATGACAGGAATCATTGACTCTAGATCCTGAGAATGTTGACATCATAGGCTTTTTAGATACCATTGTAGTTTCCTCATATGCTGTCTTGCATATGGAATTAGTAGAATGCAGGAGGCCATGAACCCCAGGGCATGCAGAATTTTCCTTGCAGATAGCTGGGTATTTGAGGCCAGTAGTTTGAAGTAGGCTGTCAAATGAACGTTCTTCTCTGGCATGAGGTAGGCCATCTGGGAAGTTGTATTCAAGCTTGCTACCAGGAATACAATTTGTTGGCAGGGTACAAGATGTGATTTCTTTTAGTTTATGGTGTACCCCAGAGAAGTTAGCAGTTTCTTTACAAATGCCAGATGATTTAATAGTATGTCCTGGCTTTCTGCCTCAATTAGACAATCATCCCGGTATGGGTATATTTGAATATTTCTTTGCCTGCAAAATGCAATGACTGGAGCTAGGCACTTTGTGAATACCCTGGGCACAGTAGATAAGCCAAAGGGCAGTGCAGAGAACTGATAGTGCATGCAGCCTACTCTGAAGTGTAGGAATCTTCTGCAAGATTCCCTTATTGGGATGTGCAGGAAGGCATCCTTTAAATCCAGTGTTGCCAACCAGGCATCTTTGCCTAGCATGGGAAGCAGCTGATGAAGAGTTAGCATCTTGAATTTTGGGATTACCAAAAAAGTGTTTAGGATAGACAGATCCACAGTAGAAGAAGCATCTCGCAGCATACCAGACTCCGAATGGATCTCAGTAGAGGCTTATGAATCTGAAGTAGTGGGTATCAGGGGTTGCAAAAGCACGTCACTGAGTACCAGCGAACTGGTGACTAGCTTAGGAGAAGCATCATTAGCAGCTTTGGACCTAAGTGGTCTGTCTCTGTCCCCGGGATTCATGAAGCTTGCGCCAGGCACAGGCGTAGCGTAGGCGGCATAATGCCAAATATGGCCGCCGAGCGATTCAGGTACGATCGAATTCCACGTGCACTACCGGCGTACGCCAGATCTGCGCAGCTCCCGGCGTAGGCATGTAAATCACCCCATGCGCTGTACTGCAGCATGCAAATGAAGGTACATAGCGATTCATGAAGTGGCGTAGCATAAGCCTACAGAAATCTAAACCAAAAAAAAAAAAAACGGTTTACATGTTGACAAAAAGAACATCGTAGCCACGGACGTGGACCAGACTCATGTACAACAAAGTTAACATATGCCAATCGCTAAATATACAGCTAATGGCATAAGAAAGATGCACAACACATACAAAATAACATTTAATGTCATGACCACAGTAACACAAAGGCCAACCGTAGGGCATGTTTGCGCAAACGGGAACACAAGGAAAATATATACAAATGTCATAAAATAGCAATGTAACAAAAATCATGATTTCACCATAATAGTCAATGGTATGCATGTTACATCACAATCAAGCTGTAAGGGTTGCTAAGGGCCTGTGACATCATTTGGCACTGTAACTATGAATTAGTAGTCAATGCCATGCAAATGAGGCAAGTAATATTGAATTGCAAACGTCCCGCCGGCCGAAGGATGTACAATACGGCACAGCGCTAAAACACCGAGGAGTGGTCTGTAGGAATACATGACATCAGCAGTGGGGTGTGCCACTGCAGCTGTAAGCACATTGGAGCAATGCAAATTCGGGCTGCCCATTGCTAAGCAAAGCCGCAGTACAGGGGCGTGGATGAAGGTATAGCTTTGCTCAGCTGAGAGCACACATGGTTCCCGAAAGCGCATGTGTACGTGGATGAAAACGCGTCCGACCTGGTGCGGACTCACGCAGCTGCTACCAGAGGCCAAAAAGGAAGTTTAGGGGAAGACAATAAGGAAATTCTACAGTAGGGTAATAGAAGTAGAACCGAGCAATTAACACCTATTAACTCATAGTGGGCAATTGACACCAGCTAACAAGGCTGCTAGCAGCAACCTGCAGAACAGGATAGGGAGGTGTCGATTGCAGAGAAAAGAGAACTGTAATTGCCGAGCAAAGCAAACCTGCAGTAGATTGGCAATAGAACACATTTGGCAAGACCATCCTGGCTCGGGAAAGTACAAAACAAGAAATCAGGCTGCTGGATGCATGCCAGACAATGGGAGGGGAACTGTTAAGAAAAGCGGAGGCAAGGGAAAGAGGTAATCCACAGCAGGTAAATGTAATGTAACACCAAAGGCAGCACAATAGCAGTATCCGTGGTAAAACACAAGAAACCCTGCAGCCCCTAATGTACATACACACCCTATGACATCATCAGTGTTCAAAGCACAATAGTATAAAGTGTGAAGGCACCTGACACACACCTGTGTATTCCCAAGCACTGCACCATCAGTGTAAACAGACGGGGAACATTTACAATGTACATGTTGGGAGCTGCCATAGCTGTGATTCATCAGCATGTGTTGGAGACTGAAGGTGTTGTGGAGGATGATGCTGACAACCACCTCAGGCCCCGGCAGAGAAGAGTGTTCAGACCAAGGGTAACCTACCAGGGGCCACATGATCTGGAGACAGTAGAGCATTACAGGGTGGACAGGGACATCATACAGCAAATAGTGGAGCTGTGCCGGCCACGCCTGAGAGCCAGAAACAACAGAGGGGAACCCATCCCAGTGGACACGAAGGTATGTGTAAGCCTGAGAATACTAGCTACAGGTACCTTTCAAAGGCCAACTGGAGATATTATGGGGATCTCACAGACATCAGCATCCAGGGTACTCCACCAGTTCCTGGTTGCCATGTTACCACATGCCAGTGAGCATATATACTTCCCCCGAACGCAGGAGGAGTTGGCCAGCAATATGCGTCTCTTCCACCATGTGGCACACTACCCGGAGGTACTCAGTGCAATAGACTGCACGCACATACATATCAAGTCACCACCCAAAGACCATGGTAGGCACTACATAAACCGCAAGGGATACCACTCCATCAACTGCCAGGTCGTGTGCAATTATTACGGATGTGTGCGCCGGCAGCCCTGGAAGTTACCATGATTCCCACATCTGGCATGCCTCACAGCTGTATCAGGTATTTGTCGGGGGGACATCCCATATGGCCACCTTGTGGGGGATGCTGGCTATGCACTGGAGCCGCGGATGATGACTCCCATCAGAAATGCACACACACCCATGCAAGAACGCCATAATGAGGCACACGCACAAACCAGAATCATCATACAGCGTGTGTTTGGGATGCTGAAATCACGCTTCCGTTGCTTGGACGTATCTGGTGGAGCCTTGCAGTACTCTCCAGGCGTGTGTGCCCACATCTTCATAGTATGTGCCATGCTACATAATATGATCCTGCGGAAACAGCTGCAGCAGGGACATAATGGTGAAGGCCCTCACAGCCCACCGCAATTGCCAAGGCCATCACAGGCACAGAGGGATTCAGACCACGAACACCCTGTGCCAGTCCCAGTAGGCAGACGGAGGCATGCCCAATATGCCCACGCCTTGGCAAAGAGGGAACGTATAGCACATACACTGACAGTGTAGGCTCCTATGGACTAACACACTTCTCCACCTGCACACACAGTAAAACGGATGGCACACACACAAGACCACCTGCAAATTGTAATGTATAGGTGGCCTACTGTGTGAATCCTACATAGGCAGCTCTCAACTATAGCACACAC